>NC_061108.1:81374396-81479396 GCF_015104395.2 Macrobrachium nipponense
GCAATTAAGACAATAAGTTGAACAGAACAAACTTCAATAATAACAATATATAAAGGAATGTATATAACTTAATATACAAAACCCGTAACCATTACAAATTAAGATGTATCCCCTAGCATAAAAATAAGGGGATCACATCCAAGAGATCAATATATACAATCGATTGTGAGTGTCCCTAGCAAAAAATAAGGGACACCCACCATATCATCATAAAAGCAGCTAAGACACAAGGTAACCGTAGATGAACAAGGCAGGAATAGACGAACTGTTGGGTGAGACAGGTAGAAAGGAGGACTGGATCTTCTACTAAAGATTAGGCAGAGTCGGGGGAAACTATGTTACCCGCCGCCACTGCTCTGGAAAATTCAGAGCTTCCAAGGACTTTAAGTAATGACGTTTAAATACTGTCGGCGATTTCCATCCAGTATATTTTTTCAACTCATCGAAGTTCATATGTTGGAAATAGTTAATTGAGGTGGCTACTGCCCTGACATCATGTGCTTTTGGAAAAGAGTCAGGATTGGCTTGTTTAATAAAGTACAGGATTTGTTTCTGCCTGATGCCTTTAATAGATAAAGTACCACCTTTTTCTCTCTTAAAGAGAGGACCCGATGAGGATGAGGAGGTCCTAGACAGAAAGGCTCGTAAGGTTGATACTGGGCAAAGAGATATATCTTGTGGAAGGGGTAGTACCTTCCATGGTTCCCACCTCATCAAAGGATCTTCATTCTTAGCTATAAAACTATGTTCGGAGAAAGTAGCACTTCCCCTGTGGGAAGGAACTGAATATGATCCTGGGATCTCTGGATATGCCGACAGTTCTGAAATTCTAGCTCCTGAGGCCAAGCTTAATAAAAATAGAGTTTTTCTTAAGAGCATTATAAAAGAACATGTGTCATTATCAGTTTCTGAAGCCAGCTTTAGAACATCATTTAAGAACCATGATACTGACGTAGGCCTTACAGAAGGTCTAAGTCTAGCACACGCCTTGGGAATAGACGAGAAGTAGGAGTCTGTCAAGTCTATGTTGAAACCAAATTGAAAAATCTTTTTCAAGGCTGACTTGTTTGTCGTAATGGTGCTAGCTGCTAAGCCTTTTTCAAATAAAGATCTGAAAAAGGATATAGCTGAATTGATGTCATGATTCTAATATCTGATTCTCTCAGGAAGGTTGCTAACTTTTTGACAGCAGCATCATACTGTCTCAAAGTTGAATCCCTTTTATCGGATTCCAAGAAGAGAATATTTTGAGGGTCAATATTCGCATCCCTTTTCGCTGCAAACTTCATGAAATCCATAAAGTTAGGGTTTTGAGAATTCCTGAGGAAGCGAACACAGTCTTCGTTTGTACTGACTGGGAGAGCTTGGGACTGGGAATCCGAAGAGGGCGAAGACCCAGTTCCAGAATTAGAGGGTACCAATTGCTCTTCGGCCAGTCTGGGGCTACTAGAGCCACTTGACCCTTGAATGTCCTGAGTTTGTTCAGTACCTTCATGAGAAGATTCACTGGAGGAAAGACATAAATCTTCTCCCAGTTTGTTCCAGTCTAGGCCAGGGCGTCCGTGGCATAGGCCAGAGGGTCCAGGTTGGGGGCCACATAACATGGGAGTTTGTGGTTCGCTTGGGATGCGAAGAGATCCACTTGTAGGCCTGGAACTCTCTGAAGAATCCATTGGAACGAACTGTTGTCCAGTGACCATCCGACTCTAGAGGTACTGATCGGGATAGAGCATCTGCTATGACGTTTCTCACTCCAGCTATATGGGTGGAGGAGAGGTGCCAACTGAACTTGTCCGCCAGGGAGAAGATGGCTACCATGACATGATTTAGATGGCGCGATTTGGAGCCTCCCCTGTTTATACAATGTACTACCACTGCGCTGTCCAAGACTAGCTTTATGTGGGAGTACTTTGGCGGACGTAACCTTTTTAGGGTCAAGAACACTGCCATTGCTTCCAGTACGTTTATATGGAACTGACGGAACTGAAGTGACTAAGTTCCCTGAACTTTCTTGAACTGGGAATATCCTCCCCAACCGCTTAATGAAGCGTCTGTGTGGATGGTGATCCCCGGAGGAGGAAACTGAAGGGGTACTGAAACCGATAAGTTCTTGACTTTTGCCCACGGGCGAAGTCGATTCCGTAGAATCTGAGGGACTGAGGATAATTTGTCCCTGGACCTGACATTTGCTCGTGAGCGCCAGATTCTGGTTAGGTCTTTCAGTTTGGCTTTCATCAAGATGTTTGTCACTGATGCAAACTGGAGTGAACCCAGGATCCTTTCCTGAGTTCTTCTCGACGCCAGTTTTGTGACTCAGAAATTGCTTGACTGACTTCGCTATTTCTTTCCTCTTGGTTGATGGAATCGACAGAGTATGGGAGGATAGATTCCATTGAATGCCCAGCCACTGAAAGTTTGACTCCAGAGTGAGTCTTGACTTGGTCCTGTTTATCTTGAAACCTAGATATTCCAGGAACTGAATCACTTTCAGTGTTGCTTTGTGGCATTCCTCGACTGTTGGAGCCCAGATTAACCAATCGTCGAGATACGCTACTACCATAACCCCTTGCGACCTTAGTTGTTGAACCACCACTTCCGCCAACTTCGTGAACACCCTGGGTGCTACGTTGAGCCCGAAAGGAACTACCTTGAAGGAGAATGTCTGGTCTCCTATTTTGAAGCCCAGATACGGACGGAAGTGTCTTGCAATAGGGATATGATAGTAAGCGTCTGTAAGATCGATAGAGGTGGTGACGGCCCCACGGGGAAGTAAGGTCCGTACCTGCGAGATCGTGAGCATCTTGAACTTGTCGCAGCGAATGGCTAAGTTTAAGCGGGACAAGTCTAAGATTACCCTTCTTTTTTGTGAGCCTTTCTTTGGCACGCTGAATAAGCGTCCTTGAAATTTTAACCTGTTGACTCTCGCTATTGCTCCTTTCTGAAGGAGGTCCTCCGCATACTCCGTCAATTCTTTGGATGGAAGTTGGCGGAAAGGTCTGGATGGGGGCGGGTCCGCTATCCAGCTCCAACCCAGGCCTTTTGACACAATGCTCTGCGCCCACTTGCTGAAGTTCCACCGGTGGCGGAAGTGAAACAGTCTCCCTCCTACCTGAAAATCCTCATTGGTTTTGGTAGCCTCCACGGCCTCCCCTGAAATGCTTTCCTCTATTGAAGGGCCCTCCCGATCCTCTCCCACAAAAGGATCGCTTACCTCTGCCTCCCTTACCCGAGCGGTCATACTTCTGGGAAGCCTGACCCTCGAAGACTTGATTGTAGGCTGGAGAGAGAGCGTAAGAGGTGGAGGGTTGAGGCTGGGGGGAAATAACATAGATTGGCTGCGACTGAGCCTTGGAGGTAGAAGGTTGGGCTGCTTGCACCAACGGGACAGCTGGAACCTGCTGAGTAAAGCGTGGCTGTTTCTTCTGGTAGGGCTGGAAACGTCTGGGTTTCCTTTGAGCCTTACCCCTGACCACTTGATCTTGGCGTCTCTTGGCCGTAAGACCCCAACGATCTTTAAGGCTTTGGTTTAATCTCGTAGCCTCTGCCTGGACCTCCTTCACCATCGCCTCTGGGAAGAGGTCTGCTCCCCCAGATGCTCGATGTAAGCAACTTATTCGGCTCATGCCGAATTGTTGCTTCTTGGAGGACATGTTTCCTACAATTCGTCCTAGCCGTGGCGAACTCAAACATATCAGACTGCACCGTTTGAGTCAGAGACTTGGTGAGAAGCTTAAAGAGTGGCTCAGAACCATAGGAAATGGTAGCCACCTCGGTCATGGCCATGGTATTAATAGACCTGGCTAACCTCGATTTAGCATCAAATTCCGCCTGAATAAGGCTATCCGGAAGCCTAGGTAGCTTCTCACCAAACTGCTCCATAGCACAGTCTGGTTTGAGTTTGCCCGCTGAAAAGGTGTTGGGCAAATCTTCCCACAACTCACCGGCTGAGGGATAAAGTAGACGTAGGGTCCGCTTCTTTCAGCTGAGGCATCGAATCCCCCTTCTGGGCTGCTGGAATGGTGGTTGTAGCGATCTTTGTCAAGAAAGGGAGCGGGGTACTCTCTTCCATTGTAAAGATCGTAAAAGGACTCTTAAATGGTTGAATCTTTGTATTGGAACAATCCATGTCCTCTAGACACCTGAGCCATTCTCTCTGAGCCTGGTCTCGTGAATAGAGGACTGTCTCTTTCGGTACCTTATCGTCCCGAGTCATGGCCGAGGCGGTGAGCCTGGCGTAGCCGATGAACGGAGGCTGAAGGTCTTCCGGGTAGAACTCGAAGTCTTCAATCCTCCGAGTTCCACATTCCGGGATAGAGATAAGCCCGTCTTGGAAGGGGGCGTATGACGCTACTCTCCAAGGATTGTTCATTGAGAACGGAGGTAGAGAGTCATACGGGGGTAATTGGGCTCCCCCTGTGCTGAAAGGTGGGGAAGAAGCTAGTGGAGCTTGGCTCAGTCCGGCTATAATGTTGTCCTGAGAGTTGATCCTATCAGACAACCGGGAGAACATTTGTTCCATACTGGTTTTCAGAGAACCAACCAGATCGCCCACTTGTTGCAACAGACCAGCGTTGGAATCCAAAGAAACCGGAGCTGCTGCGGAGGTGGAAGGGTGGCTCTGAACTGGAACCAAGGGTAGTGGGACTGTCGACTCCGCTGGAGTGTGTGATCTCTCCCTGGAGGATCTACTCCTAGAGGATTTAGAGCCGGACCCAGAAGCTTTAGACCTCTCTGCTCCGGGATTTCTAGCCGGAGACTTACGAGAAGAAGATGACGCCGACGCCGTCTTTTTAGACGACGACGACGTCTTAGTCAAGGTTTTTACAGCTTGACCTTTGACCTTGGGTCTAACGGAAGCGTCAGGAGAAGTATATAATTCTGTACCTGTAAAGCCTTGGAAGGATGGAGAGGTTGCAGGGGTAGAAGATCCAGTGGCACCCAAGGGCATCCCTTGGGCGTCCAACGTACCTACCTCGACCAACAGGTCGTCTACACCTACCATAGGTTCAATATTAAAATGTCCAATGTCGCGACTTCCGAGGAGATGTCCTGGCCTTGATCCGTCAACGAGGCAGCAAGCTGTTGCTGAATGAAAGCGATAGTCGGGGCCAGCCAGCCTCTGCTGGGTCGACGTAGCCTGTTGACTTGCCTCCGTGGGGAAGATCAGTAACCAGCCAACTTCTTTTCAAGAATGTAGGGCATACCCTTGGCGGCGTTCTTCCCAAAACCGCCGACCCAGGCCCGCAGGGTTGCCAGTGCGGTATCCCTCACAGCCGGAGCCTGGAAGAGAGGGTATTGATTAGATTTTAAGATTAAACTTAAAACTAAAACTAAATTTAAAGCTTAACTTAAAATTATAGGGGCTGCAAAACCCCATGAATTTTTATCTTAAGTTTGGAAGATTGAATTTAGAAAACTTAAGAATTATAACAAAATGGGGACTGGCTAACGAGTTGGAATACTTACCCCGTCTAAAAGCTGGCTCACCAGATCATAACAGATGTGCACGTCTCGTGATACCAGACCTGGATGTCCCCGTGCGGAGTCGCGCATGGAGCATGGGACCGGCAAACTTCATGTCCACATGGGTCTTGAAGTGTGGCGGCGCATCCCGGATGCTCACAGTTGGTGGTCTGTAAGTGAAAAGACACATGAGTATCTTAAAGGCTATCACTTACAGGCTAAAGGACAGAAGAACTCCGTTGCATGCCGGAGCTCGGAAAAAATTTGGGCATAACCCCTCCCTTAACGCCTGAATAGGCTATAACCCCGGAGAGATCCGGTGAGACAGGTAAGGGAGGGGGGATGGTTTAAGGTAGCTTAAGATAAACTTACTAGTTTAACATAACAGAACTTAAACCTATAAAATACGAACGTACCGGACTAAGTCCAGTGCGTGGCGGAGTGTCGTGACTCAGCGAGACGGAGTGGTTAGTAGAGACCAACTGTATATCCCGGTCCACCCTGCTGGGTGGACTAGCACCTTTCTGCTGGATGCCGGGGCTCCGGTGGCAAAGGAGCCCCAGTAAGGTGGGAAAGGGCGAGAGGACAAACAGACTCGGGCTAGCAACGGAGCGACGGAAGTAAGCGACGGAGGGGGGAAAGGCCAGTCCCCCCCACCTTTACCATCCGGCCGGACCGAGAAGCTGGAGAGGTCGAGTCCAGTCTGGGTCTGTCCCGTCCCTCTACTCCCTCCGCCTGGGGGGAGAGGGAGGCAGGCTCGGGTATGCGGAGCGAGCATGGGTAGACCAACCCACCCCCCGACTCTATGGAAGAGCGGGAGGGGGGAAGATGACTGGACAGGCGTCTGGCTGCTCCGTGATCACGTAGTGACCACGGGGCGGTAACAACAAAACAATGAAACAATAAGGCCTAGAAAACACAACCGGCTGATCAGAGAGATGCTATCGGGAAGCAACCGAACTGAGGAGCGGTAGCATATGGGCCCTATGGGCCCTAACCTAGGCTAAATGAAGCCAGACGCCTACACTAACCTAAACATAATATAATATAAAATGAATAAAACATGAAAGGAAGAAAACAAAATAGTAGGAGAAAAAATCCAGGAGTGTACGACTAACCCGAAGGAAAGTCTACCACTCAAAGCTAGCCGGGGCCGATACTAAGAGCCGTGGCTAGGGTCTGGATAGAAGGAGCCTACATAAGGTAAAAGACATGCATGCATGACAAAAACCGTGTAGACTGTACCCTAAAACAAAACGGATGATTAAAATAGAGCGTACTAAAGTAAGGGAATGTTCTGGGTATGGGAGACCAAGAACGAACCCGCCACGAGGCAGAACCATGCTGCCATGCTTCCGACCTAGAGTTCGTATTTATACCTAAAAAACGGCAAATACGGGCTCAGGGCCGGAAAAAACCAATTAGCAATAAACACTGAGTACTTAACTTAGCTGCTGCGATGGCTGCACGCTCCATGATAAATAAATCCAAAGAAAAGGGCACAAATAACACAGAGTAAAAAAGGGCACGTGTATACCGTGTGCGCTAACTGAAAAGGATGGCCACCAGAGGCGCAGCAGTCGGCAGCATGGGATGGAGTAGTAGTAGTTGCTGCCCACTCTGTGGGTCGGCTCTCCTCTTGTGGGGATTTTGTAGTGGGAGATTTCTATTGGCATTCGGCTCGTGGTAGTGGTCTCACTCGCCATAGTGTTCATACCGACACCCTCTTGGAGGGTGAGCGAGTCAGTTGTACTGACCTTTTTCTTTATTTATTTATTCTCTGGTATGTGTTAGTACATTTACCCTAGAAATAATAGATTAAAGGATATTTCGCGCAGCGACACGAGCTGAGCCCAGAAATATATATATATATATATATATATATATATATATATATATATATATATATATATATATATATATAGTAAATGTTCGTTTATTCAAAATCTTGAATCTCTGAAAGTTCTTCACCGATTACTTGGAAATTTTGATACAACATTTAATTCGAATATGCATGTTTTTATAATAGGGGTTTCATCCTATACCCCCCCCCCCCCCCTGCTCTGAAGGGGGGGGGATGAGAAGGGATTCCCTGAAACAGGGCTGGTTCTGCCCATGAAATGGGGCTAGTTATTCCCGTAGACTTAGTTACTTTACGAATTTATCATACATAATTTCTCCACATGACTTATCATTTGGAAAAAGAATACTATAGGGTAAACATCAATGACATCAAAGAGGGTGGAGTTTGAAAAGGGGGTTAACAGAGAGAGAATGAGAGGGAGAGGAAGTTAGAGAGAAGAAATAGGAAAAAAACAGGTAAGGTTAGAGAGAGTTGGTATTAGTCAGAAGAAAGAGGGGTAAGAGACAGTGATTGTTGGAGAGAGAAAGGGAGAGTAAGGGAAAGGAGCAAGAGGGAGAGGAAGAGAGAGAGAGAGAGAGAGAGAGAGAGAGAGGAGAGAGAGAGAGTAGAGAGAGAGAGAGAGAGAGAGAGGGTAGAGGGGTGTTTGGTATGAGAAAGATGGAAAAAGTGAGTGAGAGAGACAGAGAAGGGCAGTTGTTTGGGAGGAGAGAGAGAGAGAGAGAGAGAGAAAGTTGGTATTAGTGAGAAGAAAGAGAGAGAGAGAGGCAGTGATAGTTGGAGAGAGTAAGAGAAATGAGCTTTCTCTTTTCTTTCTTTAACATTTAACCAGATTGAGCCACAGCAACGTGTGGCTGGGTACAGCTAGTGTATGTGTGGTGTGTGTGTGTGTGTATATATATATACTATATATATATATATATATATATCTATATATATATTATATATATATATATATATGTATATCTCCACTAACACTTGCCTAAATCCTGGCAATTTCATTTGATGATTACAGTGAAGTTTGATTGAAGATTATGAATACTTTATGATGTATATAATGCTTATGTGGTGAATTGATGAGATGTATTGCACTGAATGCAATTGGTGGCACATCAGCCGAATTTGAATCCTCTGGGCAGGACTTCAGAAGGATTGTTTTTGTTAGAAGAACTAGCAGAAGATACTGTGCAGGATGCTTCAGGAGCTATGGTGGTTAACAGCTAAGGATCTTCAAGCCTTGAAAATTCAACTCCTCAGTGTTGTCAGGAGCTTCAGAGGTTGAGGACTGAAGATCTCTTGACTGTTGGAAGTTATAGCTTCATAGTTATTTATCTTTTAGTGACAAACATTTTGATAGGAAGCTGTTCTTTTTCTTTGCCTCACCAAACAAGTGTTGTACTAAGATGGTTTTAGATACGCTTTTATTTGTGAGACGATAAGGTCACTTCTTTCCTTTGAAGATTCATGTGCTAATACACATCAGATTCGCCTTGTACTTGCTGAAAAAGTGTCCAAACCAATGGCCATTATCAGCTACTTTGGAGAATATTGGCAGATCTTCAAGTTTTTCATATGTAAGGTCTTTATATTCTTTATGTTCCTTGACATTGTCTTGGAAATTAACTTGGTGCAACTTTCAAGATATTTCTGACCCCTACATCAGTTGTGAGGGTCTTTGAAGTTTTGACTACCCCCATAATACCTTCCAATATTCATTGACAGTCTCACATATAAGTTCAGATTTATCAGCATTTGTGAAGCTTTTCCATAAACTCATGATAGTGCAGAAATATTAGCATGAGAGATGGCACAATTATTCCCAAAGGTGAGGTGAGTTAAAGTTGCCAAGCGCACTTGAAATACCATAAACAGGTGGCTACTGCAGTAATGTTGAACTAGGAGGGCTTCTACATTCTTGGCACTAAGAGATTGGGGATGGCTTGGAGCATGGTCAGTTATGAAATGACTTTGAGTAGCAGTCTCTTCTCTTTTAGATATGTATTTCTTTACCTTAGAAATGAAATAACTTGTGGCCATTCCTAGAATAATATGGCCATCGCCCAAGCCTTCTTTATATATTGCCAAAATGCATGCATACAGGGGAGGGTTTGCTTGGTTCACAAGGGCTGCCATAGCAAAGCACCAAAGAAAGGTGCTCTTTCCACTCCCTGAATCCAGGGACATGCATTACATTTCAGTGGATGAAAGTGTGATTGGACCTTTTAAAAACAAACCTGTTTAATTAGAACTGATTTAGAACTGATGGATTTGTTGAGAAGGTAACATTTCCCCTCTTGACTTCCTTGAGATCTTCTGGGAATGAAGATGCTACCTGGTGTGAGCCAGTGTTGATTTTCTGAAATAATTTCTTCAAGTTGTAACACTTAACAAAGCTACCCTGCCATCCCAAGATAAGCCTTAAACCCTCTTCATGCCTTTCTTAATCTCATTGTACTGCCATGTAGATTTTTAGATTCATTCTTCCAACATTTGAGCAACCACAGTAATTGTTAAGACAGAATTTGTAAAGATTTGATACTTTTAGTTCCTTTTGAACTCTGGGGTTTGCGTTGAAGTCCCTTCCCCTCCGTCGTCTTCCGCCTGCGCAATCAAATCACCAAAAATAGCGATTTCTTTGTCTTTTATCCAGATGAGGAGCAGCCGTTCCATCTCGTCGTGCACGTGGGTCCTCTTGCTGGACAAAATAGTGATGCCCTTCGACGGTGTAGCTGCTTTGATGGCATCCTTCTGTTTAAGGATGGTGCCTATTGTCAACGGATTACTGCCGTATTCCTTTGCGATCACACTCAATCGCATACCAGCTTCGTACTTCTTGATGATCTCCATCTTTGTCTCCAAAGAGAGCATGCGCTTCTTTCTGTGAATTTCAACTTTCTTGGGACCCATGACTACGTTATTTTGTACGTAATTTACTTATAAGTAACACAATAAAGTTTCCGCACAACACTTTAATAGTATACTGCAACAAAATCACTAACGAATTTACGTTACTAAACGAAATCGTTGGACCGAACGAAAGCCGTGTGCGTACGATAGAGATGTTGGTATGAAGAGACCGAGATAGGTACGCCACCACGTATACGTATAAGATGCATGATGGGAGGGATGCTGTCCAATAGGAGAGAAGGATTTCATGGTGGTGACTTGCATCAGGAACCAATGGGAGAGCAGGAGGATGGTGGCGAGTCTACTAGTACTAAAATGGCGGCGCGCGGCGCAAGTTTCAAAATTGTTATCTGGGCGAATCTCGGACTTTCAGAAACCTTTCGTCTCTTGAAAACTTTTCGTATGTAGAGCAGTAAAATTTTTTGCATTGGCTTTCGTATCTCAAGTTTTTCGTAAGTTGAGCCTTTCGTATCTCGAGGTACTACTGTAATTTGATAATATGGTAATAATACAGTGGAACCTCAGTTTTCGTACATAATCTGTTTCAGAACCTCCCACAAAATCCGAAATGTACGAAAACCGAAGCAATAATTCCCATAAAGAATAATGTAAATACAATTAATGTGTTCCAGACCCCCAAAAATATTTTTTTGATAGATTTTATAGGGAATAAACACAGTTTTACTTACAGAAAACAATGAGAAATAAATATAAATGACTAATGAAATGAATAATTGAACATTTAACATCACTTACCTTTATGGAAAACACTTATTAGGGTATGGAAGACAAACAGGAGGGGAGAAGGAGGAGGAGAGGTTTTTGTTTGGAAGGGAAGTCTCTGTCCAGAATGATATCAGGTATCAAGGACCTATCTGGGGTTAATTCTCTTCGTTTTTTACTGGCACTATCTGAGGTTACTTCCCCATTTCGTTTTTTTACTGGCACTAGGACTAGCTTGAGAGTTACTGGACCCCTGTCGCAAAACAACTTACCAGAGACTTTTCTTTTAGGCATTTTTTAAAAATTTGTCTAAAGTTAAGCACAGCATAGGATTGATATAACTATTTTAAATGTCAGTATTAATGGTTTCCTTAGTAGCACTGGTATTTGTCGTTACCTCATGAAAATGCAAATGATGTAAGAGAGTGCCAGATTACAACTTCTTTGTTGGGATGATAATTCTCCCCAAAATATCTTAATTTTCCTCAAAATCTCTTACATCATTCCATTTTACAAACATGTCCTTAATCCCTGAAGTATGCACGTTATGTATGCCCATTCATTTTCTGAATTTTTCAAACCAACCTCAGCTGGCCTTAAATTCACTAACAGCAGTACTTCTTGTAAGCATTTTCTCACTGAGATCAGAATGCAACTTCCTCCTACACTTTGCTACAAGTTCTTTATTAAATTCTATAGAGTTTCTCGCCTTTTTTACAGAAGGGCTAGCACTTGGAACTTTCTTTGGCCCCATAATGGTTTATTTAGCAGTTGCACTCAAAGAAGCAGAAAAGGCACAAAAACAACGAACACAAAAGTAGCATGGGTCATGAAAGAAGATGGGATACTTTGTTTAGGTGCTTGATACAGGGCCAAGTCACACTGCTGGGCCCTGGATGGAGCATTTTCGAGTGTATGAAAACCGAGGAAATGTACGATAACGGAGACCAAATTTCGTAGAAAAAAAAAGTATGCGAAAACCAAAGGGTACAAAAAGAGAGGCATATGAAAACTGAGGTTTGACTGGTAATACCTCAATCTTACGCAAATTGATTTGTGAATTCACAATAGGAATAACTTTTCATAGGAATCTAACTAATTATGATACGCGAGTATTTCACAGACACACGAACACAAAAGCAACATTTTTGAATTCTGGAGAAATGCTACAAAGGTATTTGTTCAATATTTTTTATGTAGTTTATAAGTTTTCAAGCTTTTATGTGTAAATTAAATAACATTAAATAATAAAAATAGTAATTTATCTCTCTCTCTCTCTTTTACTGAAATGAGAAAATTCTTAGGGTACACATAGTTATGTGGCTCCTTTTTTTGTCTCATTGCCTGAAGTTTAGTATGCAACCATCAGAAATGAAAAAAATATCATTATTATATATAAATATTGAGATATATGACTGTCCGAAAAAAAATTTCATATATAATTGTATACAAATCGCGCTGTGAGCAAAACGGTTAAAGCTAACGAGTTACTTTTTTTCGTTGTATTGTACACTAAATTGCGATCATTTTTGTATATAATACATTGTAAAACGATTAAGGCAACACAGAGAAAATATTATCACAAAATGATGCATGAATTTGTAACGTGCGGATGTTAAAAAAAAACTTTTCAAAAATTTATTGCGAAATGAAGGTAATTGATTGAATATTACTAGACTGTAAGTGTTGTAGCTTACAATTGCAGTTTGTGACCATTTCAGTCGAGTTAAAGTTGACCCAAGGACGAATTTTTTCCATTTATCGTTATTTATATGAAAATACTTCAAAACTGTTAAAAGCTAGAACCATAGGTTGTTTATTGTTGTATTCCACATGAAATTGTGCACATTTTCATATATAAAACTTTATGTAACGGCTAATTTAAAATGGTGCAAACATTACGACAATCGGACGAAAAAATTTATGATTTTTTCGGAAGAGTTACAGAGCTGACGTAAGGAAAAAGTTTATTTCATAAATTCACCATAAATTGAAATATTATGCTAGAGACTTCCAATTTGTTGCAAAATTAAGGTAAATGATTGAATATTACTAGAATGTAATAATTTTAGCTTACATTTGCGTTTTTTGACCATCTCTGTTGAGTCAAAGTTGACCGAAGGTTGAAATTTTGGCACTTATCGTTATTTATATGAAAATATTTCAAAACTGATAAAAGCTACAACCATGGGTTGTGTTTTGTAGTATTCTACATGAAATTGTGCACATTTTCATATATAAAACTTTATGTAACGGCTAATATAAAACTATGCAAACATTACGACAATCGGACGAAATTGTTTTTTTTTTTTTCGGAAGAGTTACCGCGCGGACTTAAGGATTTTTTTTTTTTTCAGAAATTCACCATAAATCAAAATATTGTGCTAGAGACTTCCAATTTGTTGAAAAATAAAGGTAAATGATTGAATATTACTAGAATGTAAGAGCTTTAGCTTACAATTGCGTTTTTAGACCATTTCGGTCAAGTCAAAGTTGACCGAAGGTTGATATTTTGGGACATCGTTATTTATATGAAAATATTTCAAAAGTGATAAAAGCTACAACCATGGGTTGTTTTTAGTTGTATTGTGCATGAAATTGCGCACATTTCCATATATAAAACTTTATGTAACGGCAAATTTAAAATGGTGCAAACATTACGACAATCGGACGAAAAAATTTATCGGAAGAGTTATCGCGCGGACGTAAGGAAAAGGTTTTTTCATAAATTCACCATAAATCGAAATATTGTGCTAGAGACTTCCAATATCTTGGAAAATGAAGGTAAATGATTTAATATTACTAGAATACTGTATAAGAGTTTTAGTTTACAATTGCGTTTTTTTACCATTTCGGTCGAGTCAAAGTTGACCGAAGGTTGAAATTTTGGCACTTATCGTTATTTATATGAAAATATTTCAAAACAGATAAAAGCTACAACCATGAGTTTTTTTTTGTTGTATTCTACATGAAATTGTGCACATTTTCATATATAATACTCCATGTAACGGCTAATATAAAATGGTGCAAAAATTATGTCAAAGTGACGAAATAATTTCTGAGATGTGTCACTGATACTTTTTAGTGCGAGAAGAAAGAAATTCATGCTTGGGCGCCTGGGTAACGATTGTAAACAAAACAACGCCTTGATCCGTGAGCTCCCAGCATCCCCCAAGGCGTGTGATTCAAAAGTTTTCGCCTAGTAGGCCTATAACTGTTTTTCCACGAATTTAAAAAAAAAACTTTTATATCGACGTACCATACGTCCAATCATCACCCAACAGACAATTTATATTGACGTTTAATACATCCAATCGGCGTTAAAGGGTTAATATTTTCAAACAATAATAATAATATAACTGTAATTACAAAATTTTGTTGTAGTATTTTAAAGAAATAACCTTTTCATTTCACTTTTAAGTAAGAACAACTCTTCTCTATCTCTCTCTCTCTCCTACTGAGATGAGAGAATTTTTATGGTACACCAGCTAAACATATCTAGTATATGTTTATTAATATTTTCAAATAATAATACAAAATGATGCATATAAAGAATTCTTTCCCTCATCATTCTTTTTAACCCCACAGAAGCTCAAAGTCCAGAGCTGTCAAATATGTCAAGTAATGTGACAGGAAGGAGAGTGTTGCCAGATTAGCATCAATGATTTAAACAAGATTCTCTCTCTCTCTCTCAGTTAGTGGTAGTCTAGGTAATTTTTAATTGATATATTTTTACCTTTACATTCCGTAACTGTAAATGCCTGTTCTAAAACACATATTCCTAAGAGTTGTATTAGTCCAAATAAAAAGCACTGTTTGTTCATGAAAAGGAATGTCAGAAACAAAGAAAAAGAGACAGATTAAAGAATTTTAAAAAAAATCTGTTGAGGAAACTTCTAAAAATAGATTGGTTGCTCTGAAGGGGGAAAGAAGAGAGAACTTTGTTGTACATATGTAATCTTCACACACTCCCATATTTTTATCAATGATTTATTTCTTTTTTATGGGTAATGTATTAAGCTAACTTTTAAATGAAATTAATATTAGGGAGCATGATTAGAGTCATATATTTAGTGTTCAAACTCTAGAAGTAAGCATTTATTAGCAATTTTAGAGACCGTGCCAGATTTATGCAAAAATTCCCCTTGCACGAGGGGGTCTGGAACCTAACCTTGCTCAAGTTAGGGATATTACTGTAATTATGGTGATGCTTCATCATCTGCTAAGATATTCTGGGTTTTTGAATTACGCATGAAGTGATTGTCAACCTGTAACAACATAAACAACTTAATTGAGAAACAGGCGATTGCCAATGTCATTTGCTGCAACTCCAAAAAATAAGTAACAGAGCTATCGAAATTGATGTCCGGAACTTAACGCTTAGACAATCAAGTATTGTGCACTTTTCAAACCCAACTTTGTTAATTTACAATAAAAAGTATCTCTAAATTACATCTCTTGTAGCAGCTAAGTATAATGGCAATGAAGATATCAATAGTACTCAATCAGCCAAGATTTTGAGAACGTAAACAATATCAAATACAAATGGTATATGATTACAATGTTAATATTCTGTAATATACTTTTAACTGTCTCAAATGATAATTTTCTCCAAAAAATATTTAGGTTAATAGAGCTTTTCGGTTATTAAGATTATGGAATAGATCGTACACCTATAACAAAGTGTGAGCTTGCTTATCCTATACCATTATTACAGATGTTTTGTGTACAGTGTCGACACATGTGAGGTAGTTAACTTTTCACACAACTATTGACCCATTACGGGTTAGCCTGTCATTAAAAATCATGGCAGGATTTTAGGAGTGTCACACAAATGCCTCTTTTATAATAATTTTCAGTTATTTCCTTCTTAAGTCCAATTGTGGTTTTTACCGTTTTCCTCTTCTGCTTGTCTGCAATGGCAGGCTTGGGACCAATGATTGAATCAAAATACTAGTACACTATAGAAAACCACAAAAACTAAGGAAATACCCATATATACAAGCATGCACTACTTGCTCAAAACAATAGCAGCAGAGCGAACAGGCTTTTAACAAGCATTGAACAACGGCAACTAGTGGCGACTAACCGAGCTACTTTTATTTACAAAAATCATACGTTTCATTGAGTTGAATTCTAGTTTTTTGTTTGAGCTCTGATGCAAAATTTACTAGAAATTTTGTGTTGAAGTCCGGTTATTTTGAGTTCTAGTACGGTCGAGTACCCGGGCTCTACTGTAATTAGATTGAACATATTCCATCCTTATTGGAATAATTGTACTAGTACTGTAATATTTTTATGCTATACCTAGATTTCCCTATTTTTATTGGTTATTCATTTTATTTATTTGTAACATTGCTTTCTTTAAATATCTGGTTAGATGACTTAAAAATGAGTATTTCTGGTGAACCCTTTCCAGTTTATCACTTGTGTAAAATTTCCTGAAATGTACCATGTCCTTAGTTCTTTTCTTGGTTTTAGCATTGCATCCTTATATCTATTTTCCTTGTGCTATATATATGATTAGCTTGGTTTCACTTGTTATCAAAGGCAGACTACTACTCATGGTCCCACATTTTAATGAATATCAAAACAGAAGGAGAAGTAAAGTTTCTTTTTCAAATTAGATTACTGGTTAATAGGTAACAAGGATGAATTATGAGAGAAGATTGTAGAGTTTTTTTCAGGTATTTTTGGTATAATGGTTTTTAGATTTTGAGCATATGTTTACTTAATCTGATATTTAAACTGATGAGATCCTCAGAAACTAAGTAAATATTCTGGAAAACTATTATTAAAACAATGGAGTTTCCTGTTTGTAATGAATTATGTGATCATAGGAGTTTTTCATGATAAACAGTAGTATTACCTATTATACTTTCCATGGAAGCACTTGAGTTATTAAACATTGCCAGTTTTTATTGAAAGTCTTAACTCACACTTTATTTTTTATATGGCACAGGTTGGGACCATTATTGTTGTGTCTGCTATGATGTTTGATTTTAAACATGTTAGCTATAGACAGATTATACTTTGTCGCATGTGTGCAAGTACAATTTTTACTTTTTCCTACCGATTCACTTATGGATTGTGTTCTGTTACCCACCTGCTAGTTTATTCAGAAATTTAAATTTTCTTTTGTAGCTGTAGTCGTTTCTTTCTTTTTGTTTCATATGTCAGATGTCAAAACCCTTCAAGTGGCCCCCAAGACATCCATTCCAATACCGCTGTTGTATGCCTGGGCTCGGCTGTTAGTGAGGCCTGTTAGTCCAATAGGAGGGGGATGGCTTTATTGTAAGGAACCTCTTCATTGGCTGACACTTCTTCAACCTCATCAAGAGGCAAATGATTTAAGAGAGTGCCCTGTAATCAACACTCAAGTGCCTCCTTTTAGGTTTGGATGTCAATGATTTTTATTTATTCAAAAAATCTTTCCTGATTATATTGATTTAGGAATGGTGTGGGAGCTACTTGCTATGGATCTTCAACTAACATGGCTATATCTTTTGCCACAGCACTATTGTTTTGATATTTAAGTCTTAGATATGTCATTGCTGTTGTAAACAGAAGTGGAATGAGAAGCAAATGTGTTCTTTAAATTATTTTACACTTTATTATTGTATTTAATAATAACTTTCATGTATAAGTGTGCATGCTTTTTAATGCATATGTAGTGCATAATTGAGTTTTTAGTTGTGTAGTACCTTATTTTGCCTACATAATTGTAATGCTATATTTGTTACAGTACGGCACTCTAATTGAGTTAATCACGTTTTTTATATAGTATTGTGGTTAATTTTTGAATATATATGTTGTGATGACCACAAATATGAAAATTTTTTATTTCTATAGGTAATATGATTTTCCCTTGACAGATTTTGTGTACATGTAAGAAGAGACAATTTTCCTATTGATTCTTCATATCCATCACCTACTTCCTCACCAGTACTTCCTGCACGCCACAATGAATGGGTGGGTTTCGCAAATTTTTTTGAACAATGAAATTTTTAAAATTGAGAGATTTTAACTATGCTTCTATATTTCATTCTCACCATTGTTGGTTTTAGGTAGATGTGGCATACTCATAGCTAGCTCATGATTGATTGAAATCATTGTTTCCAATATCATAGGCTTATTGGGGTGAAGATGCAAAGTAAATATTACTTCAGTAATACATTGAATGCTTATATATATAAAAAGAACCCTCCTACCTTATTTAGATCATAATCATGCTGATTCCTATCGATAATATAACAATACAGTCATACAAATGAAAAGCTTGTAACAAAAAGTCTTTTCAGATCAAAAGCAAATGAATGATGGAGTAAGTAAAAAGGCATTGGCTGTGTAAGTGTGAATAAAATTTTTTAAATAATTTCTTGCATGTAAATTACATGAGTAGGTTAATATTTAAAATGGCATAAAATAGTATTGTTGTCTGTAAGGCTGTCAGGGGTCTACGGGAGGTGAATGGAACAGCCACCGAAGTATTTGCTGGAAGGCAGATTTTAGTTTATACTTGACTTGATAGCAGTGGTATCGAGATTTTCTTTTCAGAATACTCTGCATATTTATATAAATTTTTCTTGAGCACAGTGGTTAGGCACTTTTTGGACTATATAGCCATATACGTATCTAGTAGAACAAAAGTTTGAAATTCCATTGAGTTCCCATCATTCTTAGACTGTTGATGACGAACACGGTATGAATGTTTAAAGTAGACGTATATAATTTTTTTCTCATAGTTTGGCATTGGAACGGTACCCAGAATGAATAACTGAAATTTATAATAAAGAAGTAATTTTGACTAAAATGGAATGAATGTTGGATTAAAAGAAGGTCATTAAAATAAAATACCTTGTGAATCAGCAGCATAGATCTAGCTATATTGTTCTATGCTCCATGTTCTAGGGTAAACAATTTTAAAGGTTAATTTTCACTTTAAGGGTCTCAATATGACTTTGGTATAATAAAGTTATTTAATATGCATGCAATGAAACTATGTTGAATAAAGTATGAATGTTAAGAAAATCTTTTGATTTGAACATTTTGTGCATAGGTCTAAGTTTAGCCTGGGTTATACTAATGAGATAAATTGTAATCATTGAAAGTTCATTGTTTGTTTGATCTGAGTAGGCTGTTTTATACATGTGCTTTCATGTGCTTGTGTTAGTTTATTTTTTATTCAGATTGGCGTGTTTATGATTTATATAAACAGGAGTGAGGGTTCTTCATTCATATAAATATTCAAATATGTTTCTTAAGAGATAGTTTAATATTTATCACAATAAACCAATACTATACATGTGCATATGCCACATCTTCATCCATGGATGGACAGATGAAATGAAACTGACTTGTATAGTGGAATGTTACTCCTAGATTACTGTTTAGTTTTTGTGTGTATTGCTTGCTTTCTGCCTTTTAATTTTTTCTGATCACTTTGTTTTCTTCTCACACAGACATCTTTCTGAAACTCAGTCTTCCTCAAAATTTACCCTTCATTTAATTAATATCCTTCAGTCCACCTGCATCAGTCTAGAATTATGACTCCATCTTGTTAGATATCTGGATGGTGTTTATAAAGGTTATATTTAGAGTATACTGTGTGTAGACAGGCACCAATCTTTGAATAGAATTGCTTGTTGGTTGGAGTGTCTGCCCAAATATTTGTAGCTGTTGGAACATCCTAGGTTTTTTTTCAAATTTAAAACTGTGCTTTAACTACTTTATTGGGCACTATACAGCCTTTGGTTTGAATTCCCTTGCTTGTTGGTACACTGAAACACACTTGTTCATTTTTTTTTCTTTTTTTTGGTTGTAATGATTTATGTGTTTTTCATTTTAGATTCTTATTCATGATATACATTTTTAGTTCTTGTTGCTGTCGTTGGGTCTCTTAATGAGAGGATCCATACGATCTGTCAGTAAAAGGAGATACTAACTCGTACTTTTCACTCGTGATGGGTTGAACCATGGTAACACCAGCAAATTTATATGAACAACCAACAGTTTGGGAAGGTTTTTCAGCAAATTTGCATGAATAACCAACAGCTTGTGTGTAGCTTCATCACAAAAATGAGGGGGTATTGGGAACAAGAGTACATTTCATTGACAAGAAGATTGATAGGGTTTAATCAGCAAGGGCATTTAATCTCTATACTTTACTGTTAACAAATATTTTTTGCCAAAGATATGTACTGATTTTTTTTTTTTCAAGATCTCATAAACTGAATAAAAGTGGTTTACAATAAAATTCTCCATAGAAATAGCTGAATATTTATCTACAGTACATACCTATATAGAATTATTTTTCTTGAATAGCATATGTATACAATTGGTACAAATATTGCAAGTTATTATTCATCTCTCTCTCATCTGCTCCCTTCTCATCCACTCTCCTTCTTCCTCTCTCTCTCTCTATCTGCTCTCTCTCTCTCTCTCTCTGCAAAGTACCAATTAAATAGTTGTTTTATCTTCCCAGCACAAAAGTTTTTTTTTCAACAAATATTACGAATTGAATTTTAATCCAAGCATTGACATTCACTTATGGAAATCATGTCAAGACAGTTTATGAAAAAATACCAAGACGTATTACTTTTGTGATTTTGTATGTAAGAGTGCATATGGCTGAACATTTTGTGGTTACATAAAGTCTTTCTCAGTATGGAATAAACTCCCATTTCATATCCTGGCAAGGGATGCTTGACACTTTTCTTTGAAAATGAGATTAAAACTTGGCAGAAGCCGTCACCATCAGGTAAAATATAGTTTTATGGTTTGCTGCAAAAGCTTTGTAAAATATTGATATAGAAATGTGGAATTTTAACAGTTTCCATTTATTTGTAAAAATGTACTAAAAAGGTAAAAAAAAGAAAAAAGAAAATACAAATATTGAACATAAGCATGTTAATCTGACCTTATACAAAATTATGAATCAGTTAATCTGACCTTATACAAAATTATGAATCAGTTCTTAGATTCTTGCTAAAAACTAATTATGTCCGTGTATAAGACAACCTTTAGATAAGATAAGGTTAAAAAATCATTGCAAATTTTAATTAATTTATCTCATATCTGTAGTATAAGATGACTTCTAAAGTACAAAACCAAAATTTTGTTTTTGGAGAAGTGATTATTTGCAAAAAATAAATAGTATACAATAATATATTGTTCATATGCGAACAAACCTTCAGACTTAACAATAGGATAATTTCTAGTACCTAGCTGGATCCGGTTAAAAAACAGATGAAAGCTAGAAATCTTGTGATATCTGGCAATGCATGTGTAGATTGGGTGAAGAGTGGTCAAGGACCACTCACCTACGCCACTGCGTCAGTCTTTTCTTTAACCGCCTGGGCGAGAGGTCATAACATTGACCTCTCTTGGCCTTTACCCGGTTCATTGCCCGTTTCTTTTGTGTGTGTGTTTGGCTCATATTATGGCTTCTTCTGCTTCTTCTGCTCCCTCTCGGCCTCGTCAATGTGTGTGCCCCGGAATTCCAGGTTTTCCGTGTTCTCGTTTTTTGGCTTCAGCAGTGACTGATCCCCACATCACGTGTAGCAGGTGCTGTTCTAATTTTTATACTATAACGAATCCTTGCACGGAATGCCGGGCATGGCCTAAAGAGCAGTGGAAGTCGTTTTATAGCAAAAGAGAGCATCGGAGGGTTTCGACTCTTCCTTCTTGGGAAGGTTTTTCGCCTCTTCCCGATGCTTTGTCTCCTGCAGTATTCACCCCCCATAGTAGCATTGTTCTTGTGTCTCCTTCCTTTTCTTCCATTGATTCGTCGCTGGACGTATCGGGAGGCCACCAGGCTGATGTTTGTAATGTCGCCCCGTCTTCTTCAGGAGTTATTTTGATTCCTGGGAAGGGAATCAAATTCCAGAGTCGGAGGCATCCAAGATGGTGGTGATTTGGAAGACGCTTGGACTAGGGGGTCCCCCGTCCTTCGAGGGGTTGCTAGCGCACTTTATGGAGGATCGCTACCCCCTCCTGAGGCTGGCCAGGCCATCCCCCCTCCTCCCGGCCTCGTCTTCGTGGGTAGCAGAGGTTCATCCATCTTGTATTGCTCCGCCAGTGACTGCTGCCGCTTCTTCAAGTTGGAGGGAAGCCGTGGCGTCAGCCCCGTTGATGACATCACGGGTTCCGTTGTTGTGTATTCCTCCACCAGTGGCGTCGGATTCCCATTCACATCGAGGGGAAGCTGTGATGTCATCACCACTTGTGACGTCACTCCCAGTCGTCTCCTCTTCACTGCCTCTCTCAGCCGTGACGTCATCCCTGCCGCCCAGTTCGCTACATCTCCCTTCCATGTCATCGGAGCATTCTCTTACAGATCAGTCTGAGGTTATATGCCAGGCAGTGCTTAAGAGGTTGAACTCTGTTTTTGATGATAAGTTGGCTGCCTTGTCGGTTGGGAGGACTGGAAGGAAACATGTTGCTTTGTCCCCCGCCTTCTGCGAAGAGATCACATAAGAAAACAGTGCTGTCTTCCTCTCCCTCTTCCCCCTCTACGCCATGTTGGTGTATCAAGCGTTGGAAGGCTAAGGACTTTGCTCTTTCTTCACGTACGAGGGAGGAATAACATGGACATGTTCTCGAGAGTATTGGTGTTTCGGAGAGTGTTAGTGTATCTTCCCTTGTGCAATCTGTAGTGGCTGCTTCGTCCTCTTCATCAATTTACGGGCGTGTTGCAACCTCCCCCGTCCGAGCACATCGCGAGTGGGTAGCAACCTCCCCTGTCCATGCACATCGCTAGTGTGTTGCAACCTCCCCTGTCCATGCACATGAAGCAAATGCTCCTTCTTCTCAAAGGCCTATTCGTTGCCATAAGGGATCTCAAGTCCCTGTCAAGAGGTCGAAGGTGTTGAGTGCAGAGTTGGTGCAGCAGGAGTGTTTGCCTGCCCCTCCCACTGGTGCTTCAAGAGTTCGACTCTGGGGGATTCTCGTTCAATCTCGAGTGTTCTGGATTCCTCTCCAACTCACGTTCATACGTTTGCCATGCCCGTGACCATTCACGAACATGTTAATGAGTTATCTGTTGGAGGAGTATGTAGTGATGTTCCTAGTGTTATAGTGGGTTCATCTCAGGAGCTGACGCGTGGACCCAGCCAAGACAGGTTAGTTGGTGTTTCGGGCTGTTTGTCTGCTGATCCTTCCGTTAATTTTAATTGGGAAGGTGCCTTAGATGAGCCTACACATCCTTCTCGTTGTCGGTCTCTGTTGCCAGAGCAGGAGGGAGACACGCAAGAGTTTTTGTCTCTCTTTTTGGAAGTTTATCTCATTCGTGGGTTCAACAATTTGGAAAGTAGGACTCGGGCTCGGTCATCTTACACTCCTTCTTGCTTGGAAGCCTTGGTGGGAGCTACTCAGGATCCCATATCATCTCTTCAGCTTCCCTTGTCTGGGCACGCCAGTCGGTCTTGCATAAGGTTAACACCTCTGTTTTGGACCGGGACGCTTCGCTTTGCTCTAGGGGCTCCTCCAAGCTACTACCCCCGCCTCTCATGAGACATAGGAAGTACTACACTACGAACTCTGCATTTTTGATGTCGCGACATCTTAACCCAGACATCATTCACCTGAACCCGGAATTGACTTTGGAGCAGGTGAGGTCGGAGGCTCCGTCCTTGTCTCCGCAATAGGCCTCAGCATTGGAATCTACGGCAGCCTCCATGTTGCAGACAGTTTCTTGGCTGGACTTCTGGTCTGTGGTTTTTGCCAAGATAGCTTCTGACAGGTCCCTAGAAGGTTTGGTGGGTGCATCCTCGCTTGCCAGTCTGTTGCAGTCCGGAGGCAAGGGGTTTTTGTATGTGGCTCACCTCAGTGTTAATTTATGGGCTAACCTTCTGATTAGAAGAGATGCAGCTTTGTCTAGGATGGAGAGATCAGTTTACACCGAGTCCCTTGCTGGCATTTAGGAACCGAGATCTGTTGGAGTCCCAATATTTGTTTCCTCAGACAGAACTCGAGAATGTGATAGACTAGCGCTGGGCTGACACCAAAGACAGACTGGTGCACCAGGCCGTGTCTAAGGTGCAGTCTCATCCTCGGAGATGTATGGCTCCTCCTCCTCCAACGGTCCAGCAGTAGTCAAGAAGATCGTCGCCTGGTAGGCCATTGAGGAATTCGAGTTCGGCAGGGCCTTCCCATTCGACTTAGTCTAGGTCAGAGGATCAACGTCCCTTTCGCTCTCGTTCCTTTAAGCCAAGAAGGGGCCCCAAGGGGCAGAGGTTAGGTGCCACTCCCTCTCCTGCGGCAGGGGTTGGGGGGTGGGGGGGGTACCTGGCGGGCCATTGGGCCAAGTGGCAGAGTTATGGGGCGGAGAAGTGAGTGGTAGATGTCCTTCTGGTGGGGTACCTACTCCCATTCGACTTCTCTCCTCCTCTGTCGGACAAACCGCAGCTCAGGAAGGCATATCCTCCAGATTCTCTGAAGTTCTTGGCTCTTTGGGAGGAAGTGCAGAAGATACTGGACAAGGATGCGATAGAGGAAGTGGTGCATCCGTCTCCGGGGTTTTACAGTCACATCATCTTGGTGCCCAAGGCGCCGGGAGGATGGAGACCTGTGATCGACTTATCCACCTTGAATCACTTCGTCAGGAAGACACGGTTCAAGATGAAGACCCCGCATTCGGTGTTGGCAGCCGTGAGGGAAGGCGACTTCATTCTGTCGATAGACTTAAGGGATGCATACTTCCAAGTCCCTGTTCATTCAACGTCCAGGAAGTTCCTTCGCTTCTCTGCTGGGGACAAGGTCTTCGAGTTCAAAGTCCTATGCTTCTGGCTGACAACAGCCCCTCAAGTGTTCAGAAGGGTCTTCTCTCTCATGTCAAGTTGGGCCCATGCTCAGGGGATCCGTTTGCTGAGGTACCTCGACGATTGGGTGGTCTTGGCAGTTTCCAGGGAAAAGCTGCTGTAGGACAGGGATCGTCTACTTCGGTTCTGTTTGGAACGGGGCATCATAGTCAACCAGGAAAAGTTGAACCTCGTACCCAGTCAAAGGATTCTCTACCTGGGCATGGTCATCGATACAACAATGGCAAAAGTTTTCCCGTTGGATCAGAGATTGGAGAAGTTGCGGGTGGTGGCGTGCGACTTCCTGTCAGAGTCACATCAGTCAGCTCATTAGTGGCAGGTTCATCTGGGAGTGTTGTCTTCCTTGGAGAAGCTGGTCCCTCATGGGCATCTTCATCTTCAGTCTCTGCAATGGAGACTGGGAGAATTCTGGTCTCCGGTGGGGGACTCACCCTTGTCAATGGTTCCTCTGTCTCTGGAAGTGAGAGAAGACCTTCGTTGGTGGTTGGATGACCAGAATCTTTCGAAGGGTGTCCCTCTGCTTTCTCTTCCACCAGACTTCCTTCTGTTCTCAGACACCTCCCTCGCAGGTTGGGAGGCTCATTTAGGCGGCCTCATTGCTTCAGGCGTTTGGAGTTTGGAGGACAAACAGCAACATATCAACGTCTTGGAGTTGGAGGCAGCCTTCCTGGGCCTGAAGGAATTTCCGGAGAAGGTAGAAGGTCATTCTGTTGTTCTCATGTCGGACAACACCACGGTGGTAGCCTATGTGAACAAACAGGGCAGCCTGGTTTCTCGTTACCTTCATGCCTTGACCATCAAGGTTCACCAGTGGGCGGCCAGCAATTCAGTAGAGCTCTCAGCCAGGTATATCCCAGGCAAAAGGAATGTGGTTGCAGACAAACTCAGTCGTCAGGATCAGATCCTAGGCACAGAGTGGTCCCTTCATCAAGTGGTAGCAGACAGCAGACAAGCTTTTCCAGGTTTGGGGGATACCCATGGTGGACCTTTTTGCATCTCTGTTCAACAGGAAACTGGAGATATTCTGTTCAGTGGTCTCAGATCCTTTAGCATTGGCAGAGAACGCATTCCAACATCCCTTGGACAACCTGGAGGTGTATGCCTTGCCTCCGTTTTGTTTGATCCGTCAAGTTCTGAACAGGCTAATGAGTTCACAGGGTCTCAGGATGACTTTGGTAACCCCTCTGTGGCCTCAGGCAGAATGGTTCCCAGATCTGCTGTCATCGTTGTCAGAGGTTCTGAGGGAGATTCCCCCTTGGCGACACTTGTGTCAGCCGCATGTGGAAAGGTTCCACCAGTCAGTAGAATCCCTGTCTCTTCACGGTTGGAGGCTATCAAGTATCTCCTCCGAGTGAGAGGCTTTTCTCAGAGAACAGCAGGGCATATGTCCAGCAGTCTCAGAAAGTCGACCTCTGCTTTTTACCAAGGCAAATGGGCGATCTACTGTGATTGGTGTCGTAAATGGGGTCTTTCTCCACTCACAACTTCTATTCAGTGAATAGCAGGCTTTTTAACCTTCCTCAGAGACGAGAAACGTTTGTCCATTTCTGCCATTAGAGGCTACTGGGCGACCCTGAGTTTGGTGTTACGCCTTAGAGCTATCGACATCTCCTCTTTCTGGGAACTTTCCTTGTTAGTTAAGGGGTTCAAGCCTCTGAAAGTGGGATGTTTTCTTGGTTCTCAAGAGCTTCACTAAGAGTCCACATGAGCCCTTGCGTCGCTCATCTGACTGGAACTTGATGCTCAAGACAGTTTTCCTTATGGCCTTGGCATCTTCCAAGAGGGTAGGAGAGCTCCACGGTCTGAGCTATGAGGTGAAGCACACCAGGGGTTGGGGGTTGGTGTCCTTCGAATTTTCGTAAGCACAGGCCGTACAAAGAAATAGGTGTCTAAGAATGCTGTCTCTTTTTGGATATGGGAAGCCATCAGACAGGCATACTTGACTTTTGATGATTCCACCACCATGTCTGTGCAGGCTAGAGCGCATGACGTTAGGGGCAATGGTCCCTCTCTGGCTTTCAAAAAGAACTTGGCTGTACATAGAGTGCTGAGCACTGGTGGTTATGCCAGTCCATGTTCACCTCTTTTTATCTTAAGGATGTTGCCCACAGATCTGCAGACACATTTTCCCTGGGTCCTGTGGTGGCTGCCCAACAGGTTGTGTAACTCATAGTTGCCCTTAACCCTTAAATGCTGAAGCGGTAAAAAAAAAATTGTCTCCCGTGTACCGGAGGTGTTTCAGAGTGAGCGCGGAAGCGGAAAAAATATTTTTTTCAAAAAATCACAGCGCGCTTAGTTTTCAAGATTAAGAGTTCATTTTTGGCTCCTTTTTTTGTCATTGGCTGAAGTTTAGTATGCAACCATCAGAAATGAAAAAAATTATCATTATCATATATAAATAATGCGATATATGATAGCGCAAAAACGAAATTTCATATATAATTGTATTCAAATCGCGCTGTGCGCAAAACGGTAAAGGTAACAATTACTTTTTTTTTCGTTGTAATGTACACCAAATTTCAATCATTTTGGTATATAACACATTGTAAAACGATGAAAGCAACACAGAGAAAATATTATCACAAAATAATGCATGAATTCGTAACGAGCGGACGTAAACAAATATTTTTTTCAAAAATTCACCTTAAATCTAAATATTGTCCTAGAGACTTCTAATTTCTTTCAAAATGAAGACAAATGATTGAATATTACTATACTGTAAGAGTATTAGCTTACAATTGCAGTTTTCGACCATATCTGACGAGTTAAAGTTGACCGAATGTCGAATTTTTTTATATATATATTTTTTATATGTAATTATTTCGGAAATAAGAAAAGCTACAACCTTCAATTATTTTTTGTTTTATTCTACATGAAATTGCGCACATTTTCATATATAAAACTATGAAGTGCCTAATATGAAATGGAGCAAATATTCCGAGAATGGGACGTACGCATTTCGGAGATTTGTGGCGGAGAATCCGCGCGCGGAGGGAAGGAAAGATTTTTTTTTAAATTCACCATAAATCTAAATAATTTGCTAGAGACTTCGAATTTGTTTCAAGATGAAGATAAATGACTGAATATTACTAGACTGTAAGAGTTTTAGCTTACAATTGCGTTTTTCGACCATTTCGGTAGAGTCAAAGTTGACCGAACGTGGTTTTTTTCTATTTATCGTGATTTATATGCAAATATTTCAAAAATGAGAAAAGCTACAACCTTCAATTATTATTTGTTGTATTCTACATGAAATTGCGCACATTTTCATATATAAAACTTTATGTAACGGCTAATTTAAAATGGTGCAAACATTACCACAATCGCACGTATGATTTTTTCGGAAGTTACCGCGCGGACGTAAGGAAAAAGTTTTTTCATAAATTCACCATAAATCGAAATATTGTGCTAGAGACTTCCAATTAGTTGCAAAATTAAGGTAAATGATTGAATATTACTAAAATATAAGAGTTTTAGCTTACAATTGCTTTTTTCGACCATTTCGGTAGAATCAAAGTTGACCGAAAGTTGAAATTTTGGCAATTATCATTATTTATATGAAAATATCTCAAAACTGATAAAAGCTACAATCATGAGTATTTTATTGTTGTATTCTACATAAAAATGCGCACATTTTCATATATAATACTTCATGTAACGGCTAATTTACAATGGTACAAAAATTATGTCAAAGTGACGAAATAATTTCCGAGATGTGTCACAGATACTTTTTAGTGCGGCAAGAAAGAAATTCGCGCTTGCGCGCCTGTGTAACGATTGTAAACAAAACAACACCTTGATCCGTGAACTCCCAGCATCCCCCAAGGCGCGTGATCAAAAAATTTTAGGCTGGTAGGCCTATAAGTATTTTTCCGCGAATTTTAAAAAAAACTTTTGTAAGTAGACGTAAAATACGTCCAGTCGGCACACGAGAGAGAAAAAATGTCGTCATAAAATACGTCCAGTCAGCAATAAAGGGTTAACAGGGCACTTTTATATCTTACCTAAGATGATTGTGTGGATGAGAGAATGAGTTGGCTGGTCTCCTTCTTTCTCTTGTACCTTTCCTTCTTCCTGTGGGCTGATTAAGGAATAGACGCGTCATTCGCTTGACTGGTCTGGTACAGGTGAGTAAGGTAGTCATACTGACAGTGTGGTTGCTTAATATACAAATATCAAACCCTCTATTCAATAGCATATGCTCCACTCCTTGGCAAGGAGGAGTTGGGAGTAGTACAAACCCCTCTCCTCCAGACAGTTCCTCTATCCCGCCGCTTTGATATTTAGTACTTCATCCAGAATTCTAAAATCTGGAATTTTTTGGAGGAGGAAGAGAATCGGCAAGGTTTCACAACTTGACAATTATAAGAGATTGCACTGAGAATAATGATAATTTATAATAAAATTTGTTTTACTGTAACTAAACATCATATTGCATGTATTACATATAATATCACAATATATGACCAGAGCAATGATGCACCATTTGCATTCTGGTTTAGTTTACCGTCTTGAAATACAACTGATCGTGTTTTACTGATATTGTCACTGTCTTTAGTTGCTAAATGGAACTTAATTCAGATATTCCTTTTGTAAATTAACAAAACTGGGTTTAACAAAGCTGATTCTACATCATGTTTTTCATACATACATTGCCTAAAAGGGAAACCATTATTGTCTTTGTTTCATCGCCATTCACAAACAACCGCTAATAACAATACAATAATGAACAATAATTATTGTACACAATTATCATTCATATGACTGAATTGTTCTAAACAGTTATTAACAGCTTTGCGTGCTGCCTCAGTTGATGTTCGCTGCAATTTTGTTATAATAACATTGGGGAACATGAAAGTAGAAAGTGTCATAAAATCACTTGAGCAATGCCAGTGATAGTACTGAAGATGATTTGTATGATGATGACAACTATCATTGAAATTTCTGAAAGGCTGTGAGCGCAACCATAACTTGATGTTTATTTTTTATCAGCTGGGATAGCATAGATAGTAGTTGTTTTCATTGATATTAAGTTATTCCTCAAATAGGCTACATATTTGTTATGACGATATGCCAATAATGCTCTACTGCCAGTAGTTGACTGATCGACTTTACGACCTCCCACACCTAAAATAACTGGGAAGCGACATGAGCAAGAAAGAGTGGTATTCAGCTGAACGTACGACAGTTTATTTCCCAGCTCCCGCCTCTCCACACATGCTAATTACTATTATTGTGCATCGACAACAAGGATATGACTCCAGTAAACTAATGCCATCAAACACAACTGTAATAAAATTGAGAGAGAATCATTTTAATCAAAACTTCAGGTCTTGAAAGAACACATTTTACTGTTGTTTTCATGCCGATAAAAGATAATTTCTACTATGAAATCAAGTGAAAATAGCAAACGGACTCACTTAATATTTTTACACAGTAAACATGCCCACAATGCAATCTGTTAACGGATTTTGTTCACGAGACACATTAAATTCATATTTTGACTTAACACATATAATGACAAATTACCTTCTCTCATATAAGTAAAGTATTTAGATATTTTATGCTAATTAGAAGCAAGGCAGTTCGCTCCAAATTGAGTTAAATACAGCGAAAAAAAACTAGTATTCGCCATCAGCTGATTACCCAAATCAAAACAATAACTGCTTTGTTAGTATTTTATGATACAATAATATGAGAGTTCCTACAATATTATTAGATACAGTAATGTATAACTTTTTTAAATATTCACGGAAACAATGCATATTCATTGTGTTTTTATTTCATAAATATATGTAGCCGTCAGCAGCCTGACATCGCTCAATTATGCCGATGTCGGTCCAAATCTGATTCCAGTTTCGTATCCAATTTTTTTTTCTATGATATACTCAGAATGCATTGAATCTCCAAAATTGGCTTATGTTTATAAATAGATTACTAAATTATATTTTGTATGTAGTATACAGTATACTGTACGCTAGGCTACGCTAGGCTACTGTGTTAATGTTATTCAACTTCTCTTTGTACTGAATTATCATAAGCCAATGTGCATTGAACCTAGAGAATATTCTTACGGTAAATTAACATGGGCCAACTTACTTCCAAATCGTCTTACAACTGGTTGGTTGTAACCAATTGCGGTCGTAAGTCAACAACTAGCTGTATAAGGTAAAAATGGTTTTATTACATTTATTATCAGTTTATTTCATAATGTGAATCTTCATGTATGTATGTTGGTGCTTATTGCACTGAGGCCAATACACATCTTAAAATTCAAGGTTTGATTTTTAGAACTGTAGTATAAGATGACACCCAATTTTTAGGGGTAAATTTTAGGATTTAAAGGTCATCTTATATGAGGAAATATTATGGTAATAATGTTCAAAGCACTGTCAGAAAATGTATATGTGAAACAAAACTATTTATACCATGAATTCCTTTACAGGTACAGCCTGGCCACTCTATTGTCCTTGTAAGCCCCTTAACTTTGTTAAACTTGTTGCCATACGACCTTCACTATGAAGTCAAAACAACAGGGAACTTAGGCCGCATAAAGCCAGGGGAAGATTCTTCTCTGCATTCTGTTGATCCTGCCCAGAGTGTATCATTCTCTTTTTGGACAGATGCTTTTACTTCCTGTGGTGAAATCACCCTTAATCCTACAACTTCACCATATGTCCTTCCCTTGAAGCTACAGGATTCCAAGAAACGAATCTTGTATGTTCATCTCAGAGTGCGACCTCAATATGGCGGTGCACTGAAGGTCAGTAAAGGTCAAATTGGTCTTGGTTTTTTTTCTCTTTCACTAAACCATTCATGCCTAATCATAAGCAGACAGTGAAAAATTTAATTGTATGGTTTTCAGATGTACTGTAACACATTTCATTTTCTTTAGTTTTTCAACTGATGTTTTTAGTACATTTTGTCTTTCATTGTTAATATCATTTCTCCTGTGATTTGTAATTTTTGACTTTTGAGGAAATTTACTCATTTTCGTTAAGGGTGTGAGCCTGCATGAATTTGAAAGCTATTCTAGAGACATTGTATATTTTGTAAATTGAGTACACTGTAGTTTGTATACTGCCACAGAGTTGCCTCTGTCAGGGGTCTATTTGTTGCAGAAGACCCATACAGTGACACAGAACAAAGGTAGTTGGTTGTGAAATCCTTACAGGTGGAATTCATAATTGAATTATGCTGGTATCAAGTTTTGTTTGTGCTAATTAAGCCAAGAGGAAAATTACAAGCTGGTACAAGCTGGTAAAAGATTGATTTTATTTTGGTCAAAAGTAGAAATGATTAAAAATTGTATTTTTATATGTGGAGAGTATGGCTAACACTCCATAAACTAGAATGATAGCAAGGTAAATACTGGAGACAAAGAAAGAAATCAGAAAGGTATTTTAATATATCATACTACAGTGATATTGAAAAGTTGCGTCAGCTACATGATTAGGAAGACCATTGCATTAATAATTGTTCTCAACTGGAGCAGTATTTACATAAAACTGTTTACTGATGAACTTCAAAAAGAATAGGAAAGACTGTCCGCATTAATTGCATAGCTAGTACATGTGCAGTCGATGGTATAATTTGGGAAGAGCTGACTGTAAGGATGATATGAATTATAAAACATTTCATAAAGCTTACAGAGTGATTTGTTTAAATAATGATGTCTGAGATTAATGCTAAGATCTGAGATAAGACATTAAATAGAACTCAAGTTCTTGTGCAACGTTTTAAGATGCTGATGACCAAAGAAGGGGATAATAATCAAAACATTTCCTGGAGATAGGTTTTGAAAAGTCTGAGAAGACTCACTGCTGTACACCAATTTTCTATGCAAATAAAGAGATTCTGTTTGATCATCAGCTGAGAGAAATTTTTGATCGCCCCATTTAGTCCAGTGGTACCTCCAGGTCAAGTAATATTGCCTCCTGAAGGAAGCACAACCCCCTCCTGGGAAATCATCTTCTTCATAATTCTGTTCCTTTTTCATGAGCCTAGTTTTCTGGGGATACTTGCAGCAGTGCACTATGAAAGGAGCAAGAGTATCATGTTGATTCCTCAAAGCTATTTAGGAAAAAGTAAAAACGAGTGCCCTACTAATAAAGAACTAGAGCAACCACTTTGTAGCCTCAAGAATTTGTATCCAGATAACGGTCACTCAGCAGTTCACCTCCCCAGTACCTAGCTTGCTATTTACATAAGTTCTGACCTACTAAATTGCTGTTGAAGCTCACGTACAGTGATGGAATATGCATTATTTGAAAAAAAAAAAAATTGAAATAAAAACCAATCAGTTCACATGGTGGACCTGATTTAGGTTTACTTTTTATATTTGGCATATAAGATGACCCCCCAATTTGGGGGAGATTTTTTATGGTTACAAGGTCGCCTTATACACCAGCATACGTATATGGTAATTTGCTCATACATACTTATATTATTATTTTCAGGTGATTGTATATGCAGGTTATTGGTTAATTAATAAGACGGGTCTTCCACTGATCTTTAAGCAAGAAGGGGTAACAGCGGATGCATCAGGTAAATGATTAAAAAAAATTCAGTACTAAGTTAACACATACTATAACACGTGTGTCCAAAATTATACTATTAGGATTTGGTTTCATTTTTTATTAACAATAGTATGCTGTTATGAATTACTAAATAATTTTACTGGTGTCATTACTTGTAGTCTGATGTTAATTGAATTATTTAATATTTTAGGTGTGGTAGTTATGTTTCATTATGTGTTAATTTAATCATACTTGAGACGTAAGATCACTTTGCTTCATGTTTAGTTACCAATATGAGCCACTGTTTTCCTCTAACTTTAGTCCATGTTATTGTTAAATAGCAATAAATGTATGTTGTATAAAGTATGTGAATCTCTTGGTTTTGGTGTGTATTGTTTATATTATATTAATTATTCTTTTTGTACATGAACTTCCCTGACAGATATATACTTAGCAATAGTCTCCGACGTTCCCGACAGAATTTCAAATCTCGCGGCACACGCGACAGGTAGGTCAGGTGGTCTACCTTACCCGCCGCTGGGTGGCGGATGTACGAACCACTCCCGTAAGCTTGTCAGATTTTTCTCTGTCGCGGGAACGATAACAACTGTTGTCGGTTCCTCTCGATAGTTTTTCGATTCTCGCTTGCCTGGAGTTAATTTGGACTTCTTTTGGTGACGTATTCGCTTTGTTTGGCTTGGCATACGCTGATTGTGGACCGGTTTGATTTTGAGTTTGATTTTCTTTAACGATGTCTGACCTAGATTCGGTAGTTAAAACTCCGATTTTGTTTAGGGTTTGCGTGAATGAAGGATGTAAGGTGAGGTTGCCGAAAGCTTCGGTAGACCCCCACACGGTTTGCATGAAATGCAGGGGGAATGAATGTTCTTTTGCTAACCCTTGTAGTGAATGTAAGGGATTGAATGAAGAAGAATATAAGGCTCTCTCTTCTTATGTTAGGAAGTTGGAACGTGATAGAGTGCGTAAGGCTTCCTCTAGAAGTTCTAGTAGATCTAGAATGAGTGAGTTGGATGTGGATCCTAATGCTAACGTAGAATTAGAACCTTCTTCCCAAGTTGCAGCCCCTGCTCCCCGCACCGAAGCCGAAGATTCGCCTTCGGAGGCGGCAGCTCTGAGAGCCACGATTCGTTCTATGGATCAGAAGATTCGTCAGTTGGAAGGTAAGGAGAGTGTTAGTGATCAGTGCAGTGTCCCCAGTGTTGTGGAGGGTGCGTCTGACCGGCTCCTTAGTGCCTCTAGGCCTAGACCTCTTCCAGACTCCCAGTTCCAGTGGAGTAGGAAAGTCGAAAGCCGCAAGAGGGCTAGGGAGAACCCCCACCGGTCAGGCGTCCCCTCGGCAGATCCTGAAGTACGCTCCCAGGCTGCCTCGGATCGCTACAAGAAGGAGCTACTACGCCAATGCTTCTCCTCTTCGTCGTCTCCCTCTCCGAAGAGAGGTTGGAACTCCCCGGATGCGTCGCGCCCGTTGAAGAGGGCTTGGAACGCTCCCTGCAGTCCTTTGGCTTCTAGTCCGGAGGTTTTCCCGGAAGAATCGTCGGTGGAGGCGAAGAAACCCAAGAAATCCTGTGAGCGTTCTTCTTCTCGCGCTCCGCGCTCGGCGCCTGCTTCCGAGGAAGAACAACAAGATTCGCCTACGAGAGTACTCGCGGGACTTCAAGCTCAGATCACGGCGCTAGCAGACTCTCTAGCAGTTAGATCACGTAGGAAGAAGGACGTTTCTCTTCCGATCAAGAGATCTAGGCGCCGCTCTTCAGAGGATCGTTCTCCTCGTTTTAGGCGTTCTCCTTCATATGGGGAGGTTTCGTATGAAGGTAGGGGCTCGCGTGAGCGCCCTCGCTCGCCTGGCTCTCTTTCGACTTCAAGGCGCCAAACATCGGTAGGACGCTCTATGGAGAAAGAAGTTTTTTCTCCGGATTGGATTCCCGCTTCCGGTAAGCGCACTGCACCTGCTCATCACGCTATTTCTTCAACTCCCTCGCGTGAGACTTCTCCTCAGCAGCCTCAAGATTCTAGAGTGCGTCCTTATGCAAGTAGGCGTTCTTCGTCCAGATGTCACTCTCCTCGAGTGTCGGATCGTGACTTCTCTCCTGACAGGCATCAAGAGTCTGGTAGGAGTCGTGTGCATGATAGACGGCCTGCTGTTAGCCGCTCCCCGCAAGGTAGGCGCCAAGAGCCTACTGCACATCGATCTCCTAGTAGGCGCTCGTCTCTTTTAAGGCGTCATACTCCTGATTATTCTCCTCGGGGCAGACAACAAGAGTCTTTCAAGCGCCCTTCTCCGTGTAGGCGCTCTCCCGCTTCTAGGCGCACTTCTCCTGACCGTTTGTCTCTTGGTAGACAACAGGAATCTCGGAAGCGCCCTTCTCCAAGTAGGCGCTCGTTAGCTTTGAAGCGCCCTTCTCCTGAATGTTACCCTCTTGTTAGACGTCAAGAGTCTCGCAAGCAGCCTTCTCCTAGTAGGCGCATTTCGCCTTCCAGTCGAACTTCCGTTGATCGTACGCAACTGGACAGGTATGGAGAGCCGCGCAAGCGTTCTGCTCTCGATAGGCGCTCTTCTCCTGGCAGCCGCTCGCCTCGGGATAGGCGCAAAGAGTATAGTAGGAGCCCTACCTCTCCTTCGGCTGAGATTCCGTCTACCTCGAAGAGGGAGTCTCATCGTAGGCATCCCAGATCTTCTCTTCATTCTCCAGTGGATGTGAACTCTTCTAAGAGAGGGCGTCTCCAACCTCTCGCTCAACTCCTACTAGGATCCTTCGTCACCTAAGGATCTTCCGCGCTCGCTCGACAAGACGTCCTAGAAGGTTCGGATGAGGAACCGAACACTTCTGCTGCTGTGTCTTCTTACAAGAAGCTTACAGAGCTACTTTTGCAAGTTTTTGGGGATTCCCTTTCTCCTACGGCTCCTCCTTCTCCTCACTCACTTTTTTCAACGGCGAAGACAGCGAAGAGTTCTTCTTGTGTGAGGATGAAGCCAACTCTTTCTATGAAGAAGGCACTGAGGAGTTTTGGTTCCTGGATGGCTTCCAAAGAAGAAGCGGGGAAAACGATGTTCGCTTTTCCTCCTTCGAAGTTATCAGGACGCGCTGGTTTCTGGTATGAAACAGGAGAGTCCTTAGGATTGGGTCTACCGTCTTCGGCTGATTCGGATTTTTCGGCGCTGGTAGATTCGACAAGGAGAACTGCCCTTAACTCTGCTAAGACGACTTGGGCAATGAATGAATTGGATCACATGCTCAAAGGCATGTTTAGAGTGCTAGAAGTATTTAACTTCCTTGATTGGTCGTTGGGAGTCCTAGCCAAGAAAATTGAAGTACCAGAGTCAATTTCGCCAGAAGATCTTATGTGTGTTTTGTCTTGTATGGACAAGTCGGTAAGAGACGGAAGCGAGTGAAATCGCCTCCCTGTATGGGGCCGGGATCGTGAAGAAGAGGTCGGTTTATTGTTCCTTCTTAACGAAGTCTGTCTCCCATGCCCAGAGGTCTTCTTTGCTGTTTGCTCCTCTGTCTGCTCAGTTGTTCCTAAACATCGAGTGCAGGACATTTCAAGATCACTGTCGGCCAAAGCCACCCAGGACCTTTTGGCACAGTCGGCAAGAAAACCTCGCCCTTCCTTCCCTACCAAGGCTAAGAAGGAAAAAGCAAGTGTTCGAGAACCCTTTCGAGGGGCGTCTTCATCAAGAACCTCTACGTTTAGAGGTCGTAGACCTTCAAGAAGGGGTAAGACTTTCGCCAAGTCTGTTAAAGCCCCCAAATAACTTGCAAGTCCTTCAAACAACGGTGGGCGCCAGACTCTTAGAGTTGGCAGAAGTCTGGGCCCAAAAAGGGGCGGATCCTTGGACCCTTTCTATTTTGAGGAGAGGTTACCTCATCCCTTTCGTCGAAAGACCTCCCTTGACGACCATCCCAAGGGAACTGACGTCCAGGTACAGAGACCCCATCATGAATCAAGCTCTCCATCTAGCAGTAGATCAGATGCTGGAGAAGGGGGCTATCGAACTAGTGACAGACCATCATTCATCGGGCTTCTACAACCGCCTTTTCCTAGTTCCGAAGTCCTCAGGGGGATGGAGACCGGTGTTGGATGTAAGCGCCCTGAACTTCTTCGTAGAAAAGAAGAAGTTCACGATGGAAACGCCTTCATCAGTGCTGGCAGCACTTCGTCCAGGGGACTGGATGGTTTCCTTGGATTTACAGGACGCTTACTTCCACGTACCGATCCATCCTTCCTCGAGGAAGTTTCTCAGATTCATGATGGGGGGGAAAATTTTTCAGTTCAGGGCTCTGTGTTTCGGCTCTCGACGGCCCCTCAAGTGTTCACGGGGATTTTGAGGAATGTGGCTCAATGGCTTCATTTGAAAGGGGTGAGGATATCCATGTACCTCGACGATTGGCTAATAAGGGCCAATTCAGAAGATCGTTGTTTGAAGGACTTACAAGTAACTTTAGAATTGACGAAGGCTTTGGGACTTCTCGTCAATTTCAAGAAGTCGTCACTAATTCCCGAGCGAGAGTGTGTGTATCTCGGGATACAGATGAACTCTCTGAGTTTTCGGGCTTTTACCTCGCAGGAAAGGATAGCCCGAGGATTCGAGAGAGTAACAACCTTCTTAGGGAAAGAAGTATGCACAGTGAGGGAGTGGATGAGTCTGCTGGGGACGCTCTCCTCGCTGGAGCAATTCGTTTCCCTAGGAAGGTTGCACCTGAGACCGCTCCAATTCTTTCTTCATGAATTGGAGTCGTCGTTCTCAGGATTTGACGTTCTCCCTGTCGTTATCCCAGGACATCAAGAAACATCTCTTATGGTGGACAGATCCCAACCTCTTTGCGAAGGGACTGTCTCTTCAATCACAGACCCCCAACCTGGTGTTGTTCTCCGACGCATCGGACACGGGGTGGGGTGCAACTCTGGGAACCAGCGAAGTGTCAGGTACCTGGGTGGGGGACCAGGTAGCCTGGCACATCAACAGAAAGGAGTTGATGGCTGTGTGGTTGGCTCTGAAGGCTTTCGAGCCCAAAGTCAGAAGATCGGTAGTGCAGGTCAACGCGGACAACACTACAGCTCTGGCATATATCAGGAAACAGGGGGGGACGCATTCCTTCTCCCTGTACGAGACAGCAAGAGACCTTCTTCTGTGGGCAGAAGAAAGAGGAATCAAGCTTCTCACCAGGTTCGTGCAGGGAGAAAGGAATGTAAGAGCAGATCTCCTCAGCAGGAAAGATCAGGTCCTTCCCACAGAGTGGACCCTTCATCTGGATGTATGCCAGAGCCTGTGGAAGTTATGGGCAGGCCACACATAGACCTCTTTGCCACGTCAAAGAACAAGAGGCTGGATCCTTACTGCTCTCCGATATCGGATCCAGAGGCATTAGCAATAGATGCTCTTCTTCTGGACTGGAACGGACTCGACGTCTACGCGTTTCCCCCCTTCAAGATCCTGGGGCTAACCATCAAGAAGTTCGTAGAGTCCGATTCAACGAGAATGACCTTAATCGCTCCCTTTTGGCCGGCCCAAGAATGGTTCACAGAGGTACTGGAATGGTTGGTGGACCTTCCAAGATCGCTCCCGCTAAGGAGCGATCTACTCAGACAACCCCACTTCGACAGGTACCACAAAAATCTCCTCGCTCTCAGTCTGACTGGCTTCAGACTGTCCAAAGTTTGGTCAGAGCGAAAGGCTTTTCAGCAACAGCGGCTAAAGCAATCGCAAGAGCGAGGAGACCTTCCACCTTGCGTGTATACCAGTCAAAGTGGGATGTCTTCAGACGTTGGTGCAAGAGGAAGAACATTTCCTCTTCCAGTACCTCTGTGACCCAAATTGCGGATTTCCTTATTTTCCTCAAAGAAGAATGTCATCTGGTTGTGTCAACTATTAAGGGATACCGCAGTATGTTGGCGGCGGTATTTCGGCATAGAGGCTTAAAGATATCCGATGATAAGGACTTGCATGATCTTATTAGATCATTTGAAACCATTAAGCGTCCTCATGTGGTACCAACAAATGGAATCTAGACGTAGTTCTACAATTCCTTGGATCGTCTAGATTCGAACCTCCTAGCTTAGCCTCTTTCAAGGATCTGACGAAGAAGGCTATCTTCCTTTTGGCCCTTGCTACAGCTAAGAGAGTGAGTGAGCTCCAAGCTATTGAGGGCAATGTAGGGTTTAAGGAAGATTCTATGGTGTGTTCGTTTCTTCCAAATTTCCTTGCAAAGAATGAAAACCCATCACGGCCTTGGCCCAGGAGCTTTGAAGTTCGTAGTTTATCTTTTCTAGTAGGGGAAGAGCCTGAAAGAACTCTTTTGCCCTATGAGAATTATGAAGTATTTCCTTAAGAGGAAGGAACAACTTAAGGCGAATCAAGATGTGCTTTGGTGCTCTGTAAAGGACCCCACTCGGCCCATGTCGAAGAATGCTCTTTCCTTTTTTCTGAGAAGCCTTATTACAGAGGCACATGTTGCTTGTAAGGAAGAACATTTTAAACTACTGAAAGTGAAAGCTCACGAGGTGAGAGCCATTGCAACTTCGCTTGCATTCAGAAAAAATATGTCTGTGCGGAACTTGATGGAGGCGACCTTTTGGAGATGCCAATCGGTTTTCGCAAACCACTACCTACGTGATGTAAAAATCACATATGATAAATGCTTCGCCTTGGGTCCTTTCGTATCGGCGGATTCGGTGCTGGGGCAGGGAGCTGAAACTTATCCTGTGTAAATTCTTTATATGTTACCCTATATTTTATATTGTTGTTTTTTGGTTGTCTGAAAGAGGTTGCAGGAGGCACCTCTTTTTGTCGTAATATTAACCCTTTGTATTTTGGTTAGGTGGTCTGGTGGGTTTTGGCTCCTTGCAGAGGTAGTGGTAAGGATCTGTTAGGTAAGCGGACAAGGTCCCTCTAACAGCATCCGACTTGGATTCTACCACAATAGGGGATCACATATCCCAGTGGTAGATCCGAGAGTCTTTCAGCATCAGGTCACGTCCTAGCTGTAGCTCTCCAGGCAATGCAGACTCAGAGATAGTATCTATGAAGTCTTCATCCTGAAAAGGTGAGAACCAAGGTTTTTATATCCTACAACATTAGTTGTTTCCCGTCTTACCTGTATTATTGAGCTGTCTCTTACCCTCCACCAAGGGTGCCAATCAGCTAAGTATATATCTGTCAGGGAAGTTCATGTACAAAAATGATATTGTTAAACTACAATAAAGTTTTGTACATACTTACCTGGCAGATATATACGATTAATGGCCCACCCAGCCTCCCCTCAGGAGACAGGTGGAAGAGAAAAATCTGACAAGCTTACGGGAGTGGTTCGTACATCCGCCACCCAGCGGCGGGTAAGGTAGACCACCTGACCTACCTGTCGCGTGTGCCGCGAGATTTGAAATTCTGTCGGGAACGTCGGAGACTATAGCTAAGTATATATCTGCCAGGTAAGTATGTACAAAACTTTATTGTAGTTTAACAATATCATCTTTCTCCAGCCTGACTGTGTTTTATTTATTTTATTTCTAAACTCATTCATATTTGTTTGCCAGGTCAAGACAAAGAACATGAAGTAGCTCGCTGTGCTGCCCCTCTCCTGTTTTCCTTTACTGATCGTGATGCCAGCCCCATGCTTGTAGCAAGAGTGGGTAACAACCTACACCCAGAATCTCGTGCTCAGGTAAGAGAATAAGTTGAGTGAGAATTTAGACTGATTGGCTTCTTGTGGTGAATCATTGTTTTGAAGAAGTGGGTGCTGTTTTTGTAATTTGTAATTTATTGTTGAATAATTTGTCCATTGGGGTGTAGCTGAGACATGCATCTAAAGTTAGTAGAAAGGTAAGTCATTGATATTCAAGGGACTTCAAGGAAATAGGAAATGCATACATATTGAAATTTTATTTTATTTACAAACTATTTTATCTCTTTAGCCCTTAATACACCTCTGTAATTGGGAAAATTATATGGTATCTGAAAACCTATTGAGTCTCACAAAATCCTATTTTCCTTAGGGGGATTGTTAGCTATCTTGAAAATTTGACAATATTAAGATGCTTATGAATATTTATTCTCACAAAATCCTGTTTTCCTTAGGGGGATAGTTAGTTATCTTGAAAATTTGACAATATTAAGATGCTTATGAAATTGTTGGAATCTTTATAGCAATTTCTGGTTTCTCTACTGTTAAACACCATACTGAACCAAATTTTATTTTCCAAGAAATAATATACATGGAGGGGTATGAGTTAGTGTCACAAATCTAAAAATATAAAGTGATTTGCATTGTTTTAATTATTTAGTAGTATTTATATACTGACATTATCCTCAACTATTATTGATTGGAGTAAATATGTATGGAGGAAAGATGAAATTAACAGTGAAATTCCTGAGTAATAATCAAACAGAGATCAGAGCCTAAATTGACTGCAGTGTTTTACTCCATACGGAAGCCAGCAAGTTTGGCAAAGTCCCAAGGTTCATTTTTAGGAAAGACGCTTGTTACAGACAGCTTAAGTGTATGTAATGGGAGAGGAAACAGAGCCTTAGAATGGAAGGAGAGGGAAAGTAGGAGGTGGGTGGGCAATACGTGAAAATTTATACTGGCTCAGGATTAAAAGAGCATGTTCGTTGCAGATAAAAGTTTTTCTAAACTCAACACATTCACAAATATTTTCCCTTGTATTCATCTTGCTTTATTAAAGATGACTTTTAGCATACAAAATCCAGTAAATTGAGTAACAAATAACTTACAAAATCCAGTAAATATGAGAAATGGCATGGAGAAAAGGTATGATTTTGTGCATCATGATTGAAATTTTTTTTATTTTGAGTAGTCGTAAAGCTAAATATTTAACCTTGTTCTCCAAGGGTGTCCTGAGCTGCTTAGTGGCAGAGGGGGCACTCTTGAAAACTGTGAAGTTAGTAATCCATAAAAGTGCCATTTCTGTTTGGTTTGTACCAATCTCATTATGTTACTGTTATCCCTTCAGTATAGGGTAACTTGTTGACATTGTGGAGTCAACTTTGATTCATGTAAGATGAATTGCAAAAGACTGTAATTTCAGTAGTAATTGTATCCTAATTTCTCGAAAATGTATTATCTTTTGTATCATTCTTTTGTAATGTTAGTTGTAGTGATAATTGTTTTTTTTATATTTGATTTGTTAAAGGTTAGTTCAGAGACTTGGTTTTATTGATGTGCATACATTGCTCTTTTTCAGTTTTGCCACAAGTTGCCTTTGACTCAGGGAACATGGGTACGCCGTTTACGTGTGAGTCCGTTTGATTCACGACCTGACTATGTATATGTTGTGGGTGTTGATGTTAGGCCTGGTCGTGGGCGTTACAGAGATACCTACATGGTTACCTTCTCACCTAGGTTCCAGATTGAGAATAGATCATCACATGAACTCATCATAGCTCAGAAATGTTTTGCAACCTCCTTTGTAAGTATGATTCTACAAAATATTGCAAATCTATTGTTTTCACTGTAATCAAGTACCCATCCTGTACATAATGAAATGATGCAGATATTTTTGGAAATTGCAGCTCTAGAATACAAAATGAAAGCTTTATTGAAAGTTATGTAGGGAAACTTAGAATAACACATGAAGGAAACTTAGAATAACACATGAAAGTAGAAGATACATTTAATGAATAGATATCAAAATCTAATTTATCAATGTCATGTTTTCCAACTACAATGGTACCTCGAGATACGAAATTAATCCGTTCCAAGGTGGCCTTCGTATCATGAGCTTCTCGTATCTTGGACCGTATTTTACATGTAAAATGGCTAATCCGTTCCAAGCCCTCCAAAAACACCCCAGTAAATTTCATAAAGCTAAATTGACCTATAAACAATGAAATACTACAACAATTTGGACCATTCAATACCTAACTTAATATGTACTGCTAATTACCTGTAAATAAAGTGTATTAGTGTACATGGTATACAAGAAATACTGTACATATGTAGTAAAATGTGGAAGCTTACCTTTCGAGTGAGGCTATCTCCGAAAGTGGCAACAGAGGAGGAGGACAAACGGCAGATACGTATGTACACTTAACTTTACGAAACACTTAAAAAAATGTAAGGAAAACATACATAAACTAAACTTTACGAAACACATTAACAAAACTGTAAACTTAATTCTTTCACAAAAACTGATTAATTTTTTTTTTTTTTTTTGTTTTTTTTTTTTTTTTTTTTTTTTTTTATGTCCATGTGTGTTTTTTATATACAAAATTTCAACTTCATCCACTTTCAACCTTCTGTTTTTTAGTATCACTTGGTTCTTCCTTTTTGCTTACTCCTGCTAGTACTAAAGGCCTCTTTAAAAAGTAACTATCCAAGGAAGATTGTTTCTGCCTACTTTTCACAATGTTCCTGAAACGACTCAGGCAAGTGTCATCGAACTGCGCAAGCATACAACCTTTGTAAGGCTTTTCGGGGTGTCTTTTTTTTCTACAAATGATTGCACTTTATGAAAAGCAGGTAGAACATCCTTAATTTCTGCCGTTGTCATAGGGTCGTCCTTCTCCTCATCGTCGCTGCTAGAGAACTCTTGAACGATGTTATGTTGCATGGCCTCCAACTCCTTCAGGTCATCCGTCGTAAGCTCCTCTTGGTGCTCCTCGAGAAGGTCGTTGATGTTGTCCTCATTGACGACCAGCCCCATGGACTTGCCGAGTGCAACGATCTCGTCAAGATCTGGTTGCAAAACAGTTTCAGGATCGTCAACTGTTTCTGAATCTGCAGCACCAGCTTTGCCCACATCGAATCCCTCGAAGTCTCGGGCGGGTACGGCATCAGGCCAGAGTTTCCTCTACGAGGAATTCAAGGTTTGCCTTGAAACCTCCTGCAAAGCTTGCTCGATGAGTCGGATGCATATCACAACATCAAAATGCTCCTTCCAAAATTGACGCAAGGTGAGGTTTGTGGTATCGGTGATGAAAAAACATCTCTTGAAAAGATGTTTCGTATACAGCTTCTTAAAGTTCGATATCACTTGCTGGTCCATGGGCATTTTTTTCCCAAAAAAGGCTAGTCTCATCACAGTTGAAGACTTGCTGAGAACTGTAGCCTTCCTTGGTCATCATCTCAACGAATGTCTTTTTAAAGGCTTTGGCCGCTTTCATGTCCGAGCTGGCAGCCTCCCCATGCCGCACCACCGAATGGATGCCAGTCCGTTTACGGAATTTCTCGAACCACCCATGCGAAGCCTTGAAGTCTGGAGTTGGTGTTGATGTCCCTTCTCCTCCGTCGTCTTCGGCCTGGGCAATCAAATCGCCGAAAAAGGGATTTTGATGAAGGAAAAATCTATTTCTGGGCAAGGGCCCGTGTCGCCACATGAAATGTCCCTTTAGCACACATTTCTAAGGTAAATTATTGCTAACATACCAGAGAAAAAAGCTAATATGGAAATGCCAGAATATTCTGGCTTGCTCACCTTATTTAAAGGTGTCAGTATGGTTTGTGGTGCGAGTGAAACCACTACCAGAGGTCCTTTGCCATTTAGATTCATCCTCCTTCAAAATCCCTCTACTAGAGAGGAGCCAGCCTAAGGCCCACTCCCCGCTACCGTTACGGCTAGCGCCTCTGACGTCATACCTGGAGTTAGCTCCCAAGCTTAGGCCAAAAAGGGGGGTACAAGAGAAGGGTGGGATTTTACTGGGCGACACGGGCCCTTGCCCAGAAATAGATTTTTCCTTCGTCAAAATCCCTTTTCTGGGCTCCGCCCGTGTCGCTACGTGAAATAGTACCAGAGAAATGGCCACATAAGCTTGGAACAATGGAGTACAGAAAGAATATTGTAGGAAAAAAATAAAAAAACAATTAAGGTTAATTGGTATAATCTAAGAATAAAGTTACGAACTGGTAACAAAGGTAACTGAAAACTTAAGAGTAAATACAGTAAAATATGGTTAACCTTAAAATTACATACAATATTGAATTAAAGTGTGATTAATCCTAAAAACAAAATACAAGGAAATATCACAAATATGTACAACATGTGGCATCCATGGAACGACAAAGGCTACATGGTGGCAGAGCCACAGTAAGAATGTCAGTGAGGCAGGTAGAAAGGAGAGATCTAGATTTAAACTACTTACTACTACTCAAGCATTGTCAGGAGAAACTGTGTTTCCCGCTGCCACCGCTGGAAATTTAAGTGCTTCTAAGGACTTATGATAATGGCGTTTGAACACTGTCGGAGATTTCCAGTCTGTATACTTTTTCAGATCATCAAAATTCATATGTTGAAAGTAGTTAACAGAGGTAGCCACTGCCCTAATGTCATGTACCTGAGGGAAGGACTCTGGGTTGGCTTGTTTAATGAAATTTAATATTTGTTGCCTAATTCCTTTTAAGGAAATAGTGCCACCTTTTTCCGTCATAAATAAAGGGCCTGAAGATCTTAGGGCCGTCCTATTTAGGTATGCTCTTAGGGCAGTAACTGGACATAAGGATGGGTCCTGTGGAAGTGGGAGAATTTTCCACGGGGCCCACCTATCTAGTGGGTCCTCATTTTTAGCTAGAAATTGACGATCTGGAGAAAGTAATACTTCTCCTGAAGGGAGAAACTCTATATGACCAGAGTCTCTAGATAGAGCCGACAGCTCAGATACCCTGGCTCCTGAAGCTAGACTTAAAAGGAATAATGTTTTCCTCAGGAGGGGTAAAAAGTCACATGATTCATTATCAGTGTCTGAGGCCAGTTTGAGAACGTCATTTAAGAACCATGACACAGACTTAGGCCTCTCTGATGGCCTGAGTCTAGCACAGGCCCTGGGGATAGATGAAAAATAAGTCTCTGTTAGGTCTATTTTGAAACCAAACTGGAAGATTTTCTTGAGTGCAGATTTAGTAGTAGTAATAGTACTTGCTGCTAAACCTTTTTCAGACAGTGTCCTAAAAAAGGATATGGCCAGATTGGTTGTCATGGTTTGGGTTTCAGAATTCCTGAGGAATATAGCTAGTTTTTTAACTGCTGAGTCATACTGACGTAGGGTTGATTCCCGTTTATTCGATTCTAAGAATAGGATATTCTGAGGGTCGATGTTGGCATCCCTTTTAGCCTCAAACTTCATGAAATCCATAAAGTTAAGGTTTTCTGAATCCCTGAGGAAGCGTACACAGTCTTCGTTTGTACTAGTTGTGATAGCCTGGGATTGGGAATCCATTGAGGTCGGAGTCCCACTTCCAGTAGTAGTGGGAACCAATTGCTCTTGGGCCAATTGGGGGCTATTAGAGCAATGTGTCCCTTGAACGTCCTGAGTTTGTTCAGAACCTTCAAGAGAAGATTCACTGGAGGAAAGATGTAAATCTTTCCTCCACATAACAAGGGAGTTTGTGATTCGACTCCGTGGCGAAGAGATCCACCTGAAGCCCCGGGACTCGTTGACAGATCCAATTGAATGACTGCTTGTCCAGGGACCACTCTGACTCCAGGGGGACTGAATGAGATAGCGCATCTGCTATTACGTTCCTTGCTCCCGCTTGATGGGTGGCGGACAGGTGCCATTTGTTCTTGGCTGCCAATGAAAATATGGCTATCATGACATGGTTCACATGGGTCGACTTGGAGCCTCCCCTGTTGATGCAGTGTACTACCACTGCACTGTCCAGCACCAGTTTGATATGAGATTTCTTGGCTGGATGAAGCTTTTTCAGGGTGAGGAACAATGCCATAGCTTCCAGTACATTGATATGAAGCTGGCGGAATGGAAGGGACCAGGTTCCCTGTACCTTCTTGTACTGAGAGTATCCTCCACAGCCGGTTAGTGACGCATCTGTGTGGATAACTAGTGCCGGCGGAGGGAACTGAAGGGGAATTGTCTTCGACAAATTCTTGACCTCCGTCCAGGGGCGGAGCCGTTTTCGTAAGATCGCCGGGACAGTGGCTAGTTTGTCTCAGGATCTGTTGTTTGCTCTTGAGCGCCAGACGCGGTTTATATCTTTCAGTTTTGTTTTTAACAGAACGTCTGTTATCGAAGCGAATTGGAGAGAGCCTAGGATCCTTTCCTGGTTCCTCCGGGACGTCTGTTTGCACTTGAGAAATTGTCTGGTTGCCTTGGCTATTTCTTTCTTCTTCAATGATGGAATTGATAGAGTGTGGGAGTTCAAGTCCCATTGAATGCCTAACCACTGAAAGCGAGACTCCGGTGTTAGCCCGGACTTGGTCTTGTTTATCTGGAACCCTAGGTGTTCCAGAAACTGGATTACTTTGACCGTTGCTTTGTGGCATTCCTCGATGCTTGTGGTCCAAACGAGCCAATCGTCCAGATAAGCTACTAGCATTATTCCTTGAGACCTGAGTTCTTGAACGACTGTCTCCGCCAGTTTTGTAAATATTCTGGGGGCTACATTGAGCCCGAAAGGCATTACCTTGAAGGAGAATGCTTGGTTCCCTAGCCTGAAGCCTAGGAACGGGCGGAAGTGTCTTGCTACTGGAACATGATAGTATGCGTCTATAAGATCTATAGAGGTGGTGACGGCCCCACAGGGTAGTAAGGTCCGCACCTGCGAGATGGTCAGCATTCTGAACTTGTTGCAACGAATGAATAAGTTTAGACGGGACAAGTCTAGAATTATTCTTCGTTGGTTTGAGCCTTTCTTTGGCATGCTGAACAAGCGACCTTGAAACTTTAAATGCTTGACTCTTGACACTACTCCTTTCTGAAGGAGTTCTTGAGCGTACTCTATCAATTCCACTGTTGGTTGTTGATGGAAGGTTTTGGATGGAGGAGGACCTTTGATCCAGCTCCAGCCTAGACCTTTGGACACAATACTTTGGGCCCATTTGCTGAACCTCCATCTGTGGCGAAACAGGAACAGTCTCCCTCCTACCTGAGGATTCTCACTGGCTCGGGGAAGGGCGTGTCCCGCGCCCTCCTCGTAAGTTCTTACCTCGGCTAGATGCTCTTCCGCCGCCTCTGGCAGAAGGCACCTCGAGCTCTGCTACCCCTGCCAAACCTGTTGAATGGCTGAAAGGACTGACTTTCAAACACCGGTGTTGAAAGCCGGGGAGATAGCGTAGGAGGTCGAAGCCTGTGCGTGCTGAGGTTGTGCCAGCAGCACAAACTGCTGTTGTGGCTGCGCCTTGGAGGTGGACGGTTGCGGTACTTGTGATACCGGAACCGCCTGCATCACTGTCTGTTGCTGGGGAGCCTGGAAAGGCTGGAATTTCCTAGGCTTCTTGGTTTTCTTACTTGATACGGCCGATTCCGACTTCCGCTTGCTGGTCAATCCCCAGCGAACCTTCAGACTCTGATTGAGTCTGGTTGCCTCGCAGTGAACTGAGTTCACTACCGACTCTGGGAAGAGATCAGCACCCCAGATGGAAGAGGCTAAGAGCTTATTAGGCTCATGTCGGATGGTGGCCTCCGCCAAGACATGTTTCCGACAATTCCGTCTAGCTATGACGAAATCATATGTCACATTGCATTGTATACAATTGTGACTTTGCTATGATTTTGAATAGCGGCTCTTCTCCGTAGATCAGAGCCGATACCTCCGTCATAACTAGAGTATTGAGGGACCTGGACAATCTCATCCTGGCGTCGAATTCAGCTTGGATGAGGCTGTCCGGAAGCCTGGGTAGTCTCTCGCTAAATTGAGAGATGGCACAGTCTGGTTTAAGTTTCCTGACCGAAAAGGTGGCCGGGAGATCTAACCATAGATCGTCTGTTCCGGGGAGCAGGAGGGATGTTGGTTCCGTCTCCCGGAGCTGCGGCATTGGCTCATCTTTCATTGCGGCCTGTAAGGTGAGCTCTGCTACCTTCGATGTGAACGTGATGGGCGTTTCTGCGTCCACGGTGAAAATCATGAAAGCGCTTTAAAGGCTTGGACGCTGGTGTTGTTGCATTGCCACTCCTCCAGGCTCCTAAGCCATTCACGTTGAGCTTGATCCCGGGAGATCAAGCTTGATCCCGTCTCCTTCGGGATCTTGTCTTCTCCCCCTCATCGCCGCTTCCGATGAAGGGGGGTTGTAGATCTGCCGGATGGAACTCGAAGTCCTCAAGCCTTCGAGTTCCACAGCCCTCCAACGTCAGCATCCCGTCTACGAAGGGAGCGTGGGAAGAAATCCTCCAGGGATTGCTTGCTGTGAAGGTAGGGAGAGTACGTGAGTCCGGCATGGTTTGGGCTACCATGCCGGGCTGTGCAAGACCTGTCGCAGGATTTTCTCAGAGACCTGCAATGAGGTTCTCCTGTGTGACTAGTCTCTCCAAGGTGGCACGGATTGACTGGCCTGACTCCTCCAAAGAAGATAAGATCTGGGTGAACATCTCTTGGAACTTATTTTGTACTAAGTTCCCGACCAGACTACCCATCTACTGCATAATATTGGTCGAGATATTTGCAGTGAAGGTGTCTGGGTTGAAAGGTGAAGGTTCCACCTTTTCTTTGGGAGTCCTAGGACGGGTTCCTGTAGAGGTTGAAGGCTCATGGTCGGAGAAGAGCTGAGCCTTGTCCCTAGAACACTTGGACTTGGAACTCTTCAAGTACGAAGTCATTCTAGCCTTGTCCACTCCGGGATGGTGAGCCGAAGGTTTATGGGCGCTGCTAGAACCTGACTTCTTGGACAGTGACTTTTGAAGCAATTTAAAGTCACGCTTACCTTTGACTTTAGGGATCGCCAGGGCGGACTTCGGTCTGACTGACTGCCCATCCCCGGTGAATCCCTGGAAAGAAGTAGAAGTAGTAGGGGAAGAAGCTCTAGATGGGCTCAAGGGGAGACCTTGAGCCCCTACTAAACCTGCCTCACTTACATCCCTATCTGTGGCGTCTACTGTCATGGGCTCAAGGTTGATGTCGAGCGCTGCTACTTCTTGCAGGACCTCTTGATTCGCTGGTTCCTCCGAGGCTAGTGCGACCTGCTCTTGGATGGTGGCAATCGGAGGAGCCGCCGCCTCCGGGTCCACATAGGAGGCGGTCTTTCCGCCGGGGAAGATGAGGGTGGCCATCTCCTTTGACAGAATGTAGGGTTGTCCCTTGGTGACATTCCGTCCAAAGCCACCAACCCAGGCCTTCAAGGTAGTCAAAGCGGCGTCCCGAATCGCTTGGGCACCCTGAAAGAGAGGGTTAGTATTAATACTTAAGGCTACTTAAGATTAACTTAAAATATATGCTGATTGATATATCACGAATCATATTGGTCATAGAAGTAAATATGTCAAGGTATAGCATCCGGAGCCATACTTACCCCGGAGGAGACATGATCCACGAACTCATAGCAGATCGGGCAGCTCTCATGGTGCCAAACCAACGAATCGTTGTACCGGATCGCACAGGTAGCGTGGGTCCAGCAAACCTCGTGCCCACAGGGGTCTTGGAGCACGGCATTGCAGCCCGACTCCATACAGTGGGTGACCTGTAAGTGAAATGATACATGAGTATCAACACTAACATCCTGGATTAAGTCCGTGATGTGATATATCATAACACCGGAATGCACCGGAGTTAATAGATGATAGTAAGGATCAGTCTCTACCTGCTCTTCTGCCCTGTAAAGTGGTGAGTGTCCGATAGGGTTGGTAAAACTTGAATCAGTGTGTCTCCGGCGTTACCGGAGGACAAAAGATCACTGAAACGGGAGTAGTACCTAACCTATATGCCGGAGCGAGGAGTACTGGGACGGCAGGTGAGGAGCAGGAGGGGACCAATAATAAGTGGCGGGGTGGATAACCCCGCCGTAAAAACTTAAAATTAGAATAAGTAGGTGGTGAAACCCGGATGGGGAGCGGGGTCTCCGCTAACTTAAACTAAAATAATGGATGTTAAGAATAAACGTAAACATGCATGAGGTATTGAAATGCTGCCTGAGCTCGCCCACAGTCACTGGTCCTGGGACCTGGCAGTGCCGGAGCCCTGATCCGCCGGAGCGGGGAGGGTGATGACACGGGGTAGGGGAGCGCGGCCTGAGAGCCGAGGAGAGCCGAGCGTAACCGAGCCTGGTGGCCAACCGAGACTCGGCCAGGCAGGGGTCCCCTTGGTATTCTATGAGGAGAGCGGTATGGAGCCGAGCCGGCGTCGAATGTCCTCCAGCTAACTCCTGTATCCCCCGCATGGTGGGGGGAGGAAGGGAGGGAGCTCGGATCGGTTGCCAGGGACAACGTGAACGAGCGTATCTCCCCCCTGGAGGGGGGAGTAAGCATTGGAGACCAACGCTGGATGGCTCATAGCGGTCGCCTGGAACCTTCTCGGCCGTGGGATGAGCCAAGCGGTGAGAAAGACCATGCGATCGGAGGTGGCCTAGGCCAGCCCGAACCGTCTCGAAAAGCATGAATATCAAAAACATCCTAGCAAAACACGGGGGAGAAGGAAGAAATATGATGGAGAAGAGAAACAAGAGTCCTGGAGAAGCTGGATCGGACCAACCGAGAAGGGAGGGCGACCTTAGCGACTCAAAGCAGCTGGCCTATGCTGAACGTAGAAACATAGGGCGGTGACCAGGGTAGCTCAGGACCAAAAGAAAGGACCTGAGTCCTTTAGAGAGCCTATCATAGAGACCTGACAACTAAAGAACATGCATGCATGAACTCTGAGCTGAAGGAAGCAACGTAGGCTACGAGCTTAGAGTGAACTCTTAATCAACCCCCGTGTGGAAATTACATAAATTACATCAATGACACGTCAATAATGCATCATCAGTTGAATAATAATAATGTACTGCTAAGTAATTCGAGCACAAACGGTATAGAAGACCGAGTGTAGCACGAAACAGTGGAACACGTGGGAGCGATCGGGAACAAAGCCGTCCGGGACGCCATCTATAATAACCTAAATAAAACGGTTAAACGGGCCCTTGGCCATCTTTAAATGATATAAAACATTATTAGCAGTACTTAACTTGGATGCAGATGAATCTCGACGTTGCATGATGAAGGATAATAAATCCAGAGCGAACACAACACAGAGCCAGAAAAAAATACGTGCAGTCTGGATCGTGCTAACGAAAAGGAATGACGTCAGAGGCGCTACCCGTAACGGTAGCGGGGAGTGGGCCTTAGGTCGGCTCCTCTCTAGTAGATGGATTTTGAAGGAGGATGAATCTAAATGGCAAAGGACCTCTGGTAGTGGTTTCACTCGCCCCAGAAACCATACCGACACCTTTAGATAAGGTGAGAGAGCCAGAATATTCTGGCATTTCCTTATTAGCTTTTTTCTCTGGTATGTTAGCAATAATTTACCTTAGAAATGTGTGCTAAAGGGACATTTCACGTAGCGACACAGGCTGGGCTCAGAAATAGCGCTGGCCCTTTGGGAGATTGCCGTCTCCGCTATCGTATCGCCAGCGATTTCTTTGTCTTTTATCCAGACAAGAAGAAGCCTTTCCATCTTGTCGTGCACGTGGGTCCTCTTGCTGGACAAAATAGTGACACCCTTGGAAGGTGTAGCTGCTTTGATGGCATCCTTCTGCTTAAGGATGGTGCCTATTGTCGACGGATTTCGGTCGTATTCCTTGGCGATCACACTCAATCGCATACCAGCTTCATACTTCTTGATAATCTCCATCTTCGTTTCCAAAGAGAGCATCCTCTTCTTTCCGTGAATTTCGAGTTTCTTGGGACCCATGACTGTATATACTGTACGTAATTATGTTATGTAGTACGTTTGGAGTAAAGTTCTCACACAACACGATAAAGTATACTACAACAAAATCACTAACGAATTTACATAAATAAACTAAATGGTTAGAACGAATGAATACCGCGTGCGTACGATAACGATGCTGGTACTGAGTGGCCGAAGCACGCCACTACGTAGTAGATGCATGATGGGAGGGATGCTGACCAATAGGAGAGAAGGATCTCATGGCGGTGACTAGCATCAGGAACCAATGGGAGAGCAGGAGAATGGTGGCGAGTCTACTCAGTTGGCAGCGCGCGAGTTTCAAAATTGTTATCGGTGGTCCGGGGGAATCTCGGACTTTACAACAATAACCTTTTGTATCTTGAGCAATTTTCGTATGTAGAGCCGTAAAATTTTTCGTATTAGCTTTCGTATCTCGAGTTTTTCGTAAGTTGAGCCTTTCGTATCTCGAGGTACCACTGTATATGGAAGAAGGTGAAGAAGAAATTCAATACATTCCAGATAACTTTGTCAGTAAAATGGCAGCTGTAAAACTTTTAATGGACTTGTGCAATTATGCCGTTCAACAGTAAAAGTCCAGTTATTTGCCTATTGGTCATTTTAAAAGTCAGACTTCTGGGTTTTAGAAAGTGTACCTTCCCAAAATATTCTATTCCTATCAAATTCCAGATTGTGTTGGCATAAAAAATTTGAACTCTTGGAACCTCTTTGGTTCTGTTTCATTCCTAAAAGATAATTTGTTCCGATACGAATACAAACCATCGGTCCTTTACATTAGGAATGTAACTACCGGCAGCTGGAACGGTCGTAAGCTTCGAACAAGGGAGTTCGGTAGTTAACTGCTTGCCCGACAGTGCACGCACCGCACGACTGGGAGGTGAAGAACCACTATGCTTTCAGCCGCGTTGGTGGATGGACGTGTTCTACATATCTCTGCCCGCTTCTTCGTCATATGCTCTTTGTTTATTCTCAAACTTGGTTTGTTTGTGTGTGTGAGAAATACAGTGGTACCTCGAGATACGAAATTAATCCGTTCCGAGGCGGCCTTCTTATCATGAGTTTTTCGTATCTTGAACCGCATTTTACATGTAAAATGCCTAATCCGTTCCAAGCCCTACAAAAACACCCCAGTAAATTATATTTCCAGGCCTACAACACATGTTCTAGGGTTACGACTCCGATCCGACGGAAGAAATATGACTCCAAAAAGGCAAAATACTGTACATACTTGAGTAATATTCAACTGCATGTAATGTTCAACCCCATTTTTACTGCATATATTAGGACTTTAGCATATGTCCCTTAGCAATAAGCCTAGCCTATGTTAGCAGTTCCTACTGTAGCATAGTCTACGATTCTGACATCTAAACCTAAGAAGCTAAAAGCTTAGAATATGCCAATAAAATATATAAATAATCAGTAAGTACTCATTTCAAATAACTATTAATTAATCATTAACTATAATACACAAAAAAAAAAAAATTTCAATCGTTTGTTTACTGAAATTCAGCTCTTATGAGTACCGAACGAACACCAAGCAATCACTTTTCCTAGGACACAGTAAGCCATAAATTTTCATTAGTATCTCTCTTCAACTAAAGAAACTACCATTCATTTCTATTCTTTATTCTATCTTTACCTAATGGAGATACCAAGTTACTGACAGCTATAATGAAACATACGTAATGTAATATTAAAAGAGAAGAAGATTTCTAAAAAATACGTATTTGTTGGCTTCGATGATAGCAGTCTGATTTATTTTATATTTTATGATATCTAATTCACAATTTTTTTTATTAAATGTATTGCATGTACTCATTTCAAATAATTATTAAAGTAACCATTAACTATAAAAAAAAAAAAAAAAAAAAGCTTCCAAACTTCTGTTTGCATCCAGCACTTACGAGTATCGAACGATCACCAAGCAATAACTTTTCCTAGTACACAGTAAGCCATGAATTTTCATTATCTCTCTTCAGCTACTGAAACTACCAAACAGTATAGTAACCATTCATTTCTATTCTTTATTCTATCTTTACCTAATGTTTTTTTTTATTAAATGTATTGCATGAATAAGTTTTTCAATTTACAGCATCCTTTTACCAATAAAATACATAAAGCACAAGGGGTAGATGCTGACCAATAGGAGAGCAGGATCTTACGGGGTGACTAGCATCAGGAACCAATGGGAGAGCGGGAGGATGGTGGCGAGTTTACTCAGTTGGCGGCGTGCAAGTTTTAAAATTGACCACCACCACCGTCTCGACCCCGGGGTATGCCGCCCCTCTTACCTAGTCTACACTCAGCATGTGGCTTCAGTGACTCCTTCAACTGCTGTGCAGGCTCTGATTGCTGGCTCTCCGAGGAGAGGCGTACCTCCTCCACCCGGGGTTTGTCGCTCTCGCCTCAGCCCCCGACTTTCGGTGCCCTAAGAGTTGGCCCCTGGATCTACCATCGGTACCCAAGATGTTGCTGGCCGTTGCCCCGTTTTCTGCCATACCTGATTTGCCTGCCGTACCTGCCGCTCCTGCCGTACCTGCCATGCCTGAGCCAGTCCTTGCCGACGTCATTCCTGCCCTTGGTGTTGCTGCCCCAGTCGTGGGTCCTTCCAGACAGGTGCAGCCGGGCCATGTTGCTTCGGCAATAGCCATGGATGGAGGACCTGACGTCTGTCCTGAGGGAGCTGACGAAGAAGAAGAGGAAGAAGAGGAAGGTGTCATCGTCGTCGTCGTCGTCGTCTTCGTTGTCTTCGTCGTCTTCTTTTTCGTCGCCTGCTGCCGCCTCTTCCCCTTCGACTTCCAAGGCTTCCAAGCCGAGGAAGAAGAAGGCTGCCTCCTCCCCCCCTAAGAAGTCTCCTTCGGGAACTTCTGAGGGCCCGTCTCACTCCAGTGGGGCGGCGGGTTCTTCCGCTGGTCCTCCTGCTCCTTCAGGAGCGGGGCCTGTCTGTCCTTCTGCAAGGAAGAAGAAGATGGGGACCAGAGGGGTACCGGCTAACACTGGTACTTCCTTGCCTGGTGCTAGAGGTTCTACCGCTACACCATGTTCCGGCTTGTCCTCTCGTTCGCAAGAGGTACCGAGTGTACGGTCTCCTGCGGGTGACCGTACAGCCAAGGCTCAGGCTTCCGAGTTCGCTCGGCGCCAGGACCGAGGCACGGAGCGGAAGACTGGCGAGAGTCGCTCAGGTGACTCTCGCCTGGCCAGCAATCACTCTCGTAGCGAGACGCAGGCTACCACGGTTGACATGACGGTCACAGACCGGCCACGGGCCGAGGCTAGGAAGAGATCCCTTCGATTGCAGGAACCAGCCCCGGCTGGTTCCAGTGGTTCGACGCGCTGTGAGGACAGGCACCTCTCCCACCGCGACAGTGGTCTCTGCAGGTCTCCTGACTGCTTCTCCCATCGGGACCGGGTGGGTAGGGAGACCAGCAGCAGCTCCTCTGACGCATGGGACCGGAGCCGTTGTTCTCGGTCCAGCCACTCTCCCCAGGAGAGCCGCGCGACCAGGCCTGAAACTTGATCGCCACCGCAGGTTGGCGATCGCCTGCAGCCCCCCCAAGCACACCGGTTCTGCTGGTGAGCGAGGGGGGAGCGTCAGGTCTTCCTCTCCGGTTCCTTCAACTTCCTCAGGCTACACTGGAAAGGGCGAGGCGACACGGAGCGATCGTGAGGGGCGTGCTTCTTACGGTCCCGCCACGACGCCCTACGAGCCAGGCACGGTCTTAGGACCGACCAGGTCGTACGCGCAAGTGGCAGGAGGAGACCAAGAGGGGTCTGTTCCTGTTCCTCCTTCTGAAGGAGGAGGGTCTCGAGAGGTGTTCTTGCTGGAGGGGCTTGACGGTCCAACTCCTCAAGACGCAGTCACTCCCGAGATCCAGAGGTCGTTTGCAGAGGTTATTGCGCTGATTCGTCAGCACAACGACCTCGGGGAAGGATCGCCACTCCCACCTCCTGAGCCCACGTCCCGGCTCGAGTCGTTCTGGGGTCCTAAGAAGGAACCTAAGACGACGGTGAGTCTGCCGCGATCAGAGCTGGCCGACTCGGTGCTGGGCCAGGTGGACTCGCTTGTCTCCGGACAAGAGGGTTCGCTACGGTCCGGTAGGTCGTCCAAGCTACTTCCCCCGCCACTACTGCGACAGAGGAGGTTCTACGTACCTTCAGAGGATCCGATGCCGCCCAAACAGGTTAACCCGGAGCTAGCTAGGCTAACTCCGGGAGTGTCTCTGCTGCAGCTCCTGTCAGAGAACTTGTGGTTCTTGCAGCAAGAGGCACTTGCACTGGAATCCACCGCCATGGCGGCTTTCCAGGCAGTCTCCTGGTTGGACCTGTGGTCCCTCACAGTGTCCAAGGTTGCGGCCACCTCGGGAAATATCACTCTTGAAGATGACCCGGCTTTCGGGAGGCTATGCCAGTCTGGAGGTAGATCCTACCTCGCCCACCAGACGGCAAACCTGGGGGCCAACCTGGTACTTCGGCGTAGGGACGCAGTCCTCACCCGAGTGTCCAGGGCGGCTGGGCGTGAGGCGGCATTGGGTCTTCGCAACGGACCAGTACGGAATTCCTCCTCTCTCTTCCCAGGAGAGATGGTCGACGCTGCCGTGGAACGACGGCGCACTGATGACAGTGACCGTCTGGTACACCAGGCAGTCTTGAAGGCATCTGGGCAGCCTCGATCGACTGTGGCCAAGCCCAAGAGCTTGGTTAGTGCTTCCTCGGCTGCTAAGACGATCGCATTGTCGAAGCCCCGGGAAAGACTCTGCCTTCGACTTCTGCCAGGGGCAGTCGCAATCAGCCCTCTTCCCAGCCCTCCTTTCCACGGGGAGGAGCCGGGAAGAAGTCGAAGAGAGGCGGGAAACGCTAGGGACGGCATTCCCCCTCACCTGCTGCCGGAAGTGGGGAGGGTGCCTGGCGAGCCATTGGGCAACATGGCAGTGCTACGGAGCGGAGACCTGGATAGTAGACGTCCTTCGGGAGGGGTATCTACTACCCTTTGAGTCTCAGCCACCCCTCACCTCCAGCCCGGTCCATCTTCAGACCTACGTTCCTGGAACACCAAAGGATGTGGCCCTTCGACAGGAAGTCCAACCCATGCTGAGCAAGGGAGCTGTGGAGATCGTCAGGGATCGGTCACCGGGCTTCTACAGCCGTCTTTTCCTGGTGGAGAAGTCCTCGGGGGGGCTGGTGCCCGGTGATAGATCTCTCCCCTGAACCGATTCGTTCGCCAGTCTCTGTTCACGATGGAGACAGCACGTTCCGTGCTCGACTCTATCGGGGAGAACGATTTTATGCTTTCAGTGGATTTGAAGGACTCGTATTTCCAGATAACCCGCCCATCAATCCTCCAGGAAGTACCTCCGCTTCATCCTCGACGGGACGGTGTACCAATTCAGGGCACTTGGCTTCGGTCTCTTAACCGCCCCACAGGTGTTCATGCAAGTGTTCACTCTGGTGTCTGCTTGGGCCCATTCATCAGGGATATGTCTTCTGAGGTATCTCAACGACTGGTTAGTCCTGGCGAGCTCCCGCTCGCAGTTGCTATGGGACAGGCATCGACTCCTCGAGTTCTGCCACAATCTGGGATTGTGGTGAACTTCAAGAAGTCCGACCTCAAGCCCAAGCAGAAGATGAAGTACCTGGGTATGCTGATCGACACGGTAGCAGGGCAAGTCTTCCCCGCAGACTCGCGGATCAGATGATTCAGGGAGGCAGCAGACCGGTTCCTGTCTCGGCAGGAACAGTCAGCTCAGCAGTGGCAAGTCGTGATCGGCCACCTGTCGTCACTCGAGAAGTTAGTCCCTCATGGGCGTCTTCACCTGCAGTCTCTTCAGTAGAGACTAAAGGAGAGTTGGTCACAGGCAGGAGACCCACCGTACTTCCCTGTGTCCCTCACGGAGGAGGTGAGGCAGGACCTAGCCTGGTGGCTGGATGACAGGAACCTTGTAAGAGGAGTGCCTCTCCGCACTCCCCCCCCGGAGATGTTGCTGTTTTCAGACGCGTCAACCGAGGGATGGGGTGCGCATCTGGAGGAATTGCTGACTGTAGGAGTGTGGGACCATACGACAAGCACCCTCACATCAATGTCCTGGAGCTCAAGGCAGCGTTCCTCGCTCTCCAAGAGTTCCAGGACCGCTTGATGGGACACTCGGTGGTGTTGATGTGCGACAACACCACGGTAGTGGCATACGTCAACAAACAGGGGGTCCTAGTGTCCCTCCCGTTGCACCAGTTGACGCTGCAGGTGCACAAGTGGGCTGTGGCTCACTCGGTAGAGCTGTCAGCCCGCTACATTCCAGGCAAGAGGAATGTAGTAGCAGACAAGCTCAGCCGTCGGGATCAGGTGATAGGGACCGAATGGTCCCTACACCCAGATGTGGCGGAAAGGCTCTTCAACCTATGGGGGCGTCCAGTAGTGGATCTGTTCGCCACCTGGCACAACAGGAAACTTCAGGTTTTCTTTTCAGCCGTGCCGGACCCATGGGCAGCTGCAGAGGACGCTTTTCAACACCCGTGGGACAACCTCTTCGCGTACGCCTTTCCCCTGTTCTGCCTGATTCGCAAGGTGATCAGCCGAGTGCTGGCCACCCCGAATCTCAGGATGATCCTGGTGGCTCCCAAATGGCCCCAGGCCATTTGGTACCCGGACCTGCTGGCTCTGCTTGCAGAAGCACTGAGAGAGATTCCCTCTTGGCACAACCTTCTCGTCCAGCCACACATAGAACGGTACCAGCAGACAGTCCGGTCTCTACATCTTCACGGCTGGCTGTTATCCACCATCTCTTGCGAGCGAGAGGCTTTTCTTGCCGAGCAGCAACAGAGATGGCTGGCGCACGTCAGTCCTCTGCAGCTGTGTACCAGGGAAAGTGGGCCGTCTTATGTGGTTGGTGTCGTAGATGGGGTCTATCTCCTCTCAGAGCCACTCTTCAGCAGGTAGCGGATTTCCTCGTGTTTCTTCGCCGAGACAAGCTCCTCTCTGTCCCCACAGTCAAAGGATATAGAGCCGCCCTGGCCCTAGTCCTGAAACTGAGGGGAGTGGATATCTCGAATTCGTTCGAGATCTCCTTGCTAATGAGGAGCTTTGAGAGGTCTTGCCCACCCAGGGAACTCGGGCCCCTGGGGTGGGATGTGACTCTCGTCCTTAGGAGTCTGACTCAAAGGCCCTTTGAGCCACTCTGAGAGTCGTCAGACAGGGATCTGACCCTCAAGACCCTCTTCTTGCTGGCCCTGGCATCGGCGAAGAGAGTAGGGGAACTTTATGGTCTTTCCTTCGACGTCAAGCATACCAGGGGATGGGGATCTGTGACGCTCGATTTTATCCCGAACTTCGTAGCTAAGACTCAGAATCCTTCGGTCCCTGACGACCGGTTCGAGTCTTTCACAATCCCCTCCCTAATGGACTTCACCGACAACGATACGGATGAGATGCTGCTTTGTCCTGTGAGGGCGCTACAGCACTATCTGAAGAGAACTCGGCACCTCAAGCCTGAGTGTCGACGCCTCTTCGTTAGCACCGGGTGTGACCAAGAAAGAAGTATCCAAGAACACTTTTTCTTTCTGGCTAAGTAAGCTGATCAGGAGGGCGTACGAAGCTGATGGTAGTGACGACATCCGTACCCTTCGTCCGAGAGCCCACAAAGTCAGAGGTATTGGTCCTTCCCTTGCGTTCCGCAAGAACTTCTCCGTGGCGTAGGTCCTGAAGGCAGGGGTCTGGTCTAACCAGACCACCTTCACCTCCTTCTACCTTCGGGATATTGCCCACAGGTCCTTGGACACTTTTTCCTTGGGACCCGTGGTGGCTGCTCAACACGTTGTGTAGCTTACCCAGCACCCGAGCGGACAGAACAGCATCGAATCCTGGTGTGACTGCATGAATGGATGAGTGAATGAGAGAGTGACTGGCTTCTCTTCCCCATCTTTTTCTCCCCCTCTACCTGTGGGCAGAGGGACACGGTCGTCACTACGCTGGAGCAGGATATGATGCAGGTGAGCTACTCGACCGAGCCCCATCCTATCCCTTTCATTAGGGATAGGAGCGAATATCCACCACTTCCCCCAACAAGGGGGGGAAGTGGAAGCCAACAAGAGACAAACGCATGACTTCATATTGCCTCTTGCAATAGGAACAAGTTCTTGCTTGCTAGTTTTAAGAGGTACGCTTGCCTCCCTCTTATTACTTGGGTCCAGAGGTCTGACCATTGATCCTGCGGTACATACCCCGATCATTGGGCAGAGGCTAGGATCCCTCCCTCTGCTCTTACAACCAGGGAGGGATTCCAAGGTTGGGCAAACACCAGTCTGTTCTTAAGACTCAGATTCCTCCCACCAAGAAGTGAGTCTCCCTATTGTAAAGGACCGATGGTTTGTATTCGTATTGGAACAAATAACAATTTGTCGAAAATTGTATTTTTCCTAACTATACAAACCTGAGGTCCTTTACACATAGTCCCACCTCATGCTACCCCTCACTCTGCATTTTCCTGGGCCTAAAGCAAAGTGGTTTTTCACCTCCCAGTCGTGTGGTGCTCGCACTGTCGGACAAGCAGTTAACTACCGAACTCCCTTGTTTGAAGCTTACGACCGTTCCAGCTGCCGCTAGTTACCTTCCTATTGTAAAGGACCTCAGGTTTGTATAGTTAGGAAAAATACATTTTTCAACAAATTGTTATATCATGTCCTCTTGATAGACATGCAGTAACAAAAGGTAGAGGCTGAACTCCTACCATGAGGCTGGGTAGGTAGTTTACTGCGTTTGAAAAAAATTGAAATGATAGAGGAAACAAATCTATCACTGTTATGTAGCTCAAATGCTAACATTCATGTTGTGAGATATTTAGATACAGTAATGCCACTTTTGATGCAGTATTTCTTTCTATCGGTATACACTGATGTACTGAGTGGCAGTTCCAAATCATGTAAACATAATCTGTTTACATCATCAACATTTGACCATTTTTGCTCAGTGGAATAGCTAATAAGGATGAAAAGCTTACCAGAGGAGCAAAGAAGCACTCCAAGAAATTATTGTCAGTCTCAAACAAAATTGCATTGTTAAGAACACAAGATCAGCTCCTCCATGTTTTGTGATATCACTGAATACTGTAAAAGCAAATTTAGCTGAGATGTACCAAATGCTGTATACTAAGTGGTTAACATCTCAGATTTCTGAAGGGAAGCCCATCTCAGGTCCAATCATCATCAAGAAGCCAAAGATCCTTCTTGAAAGGGTGATTAAGGAACTTTAAGCTCTGCATGAAATCAGTTAACTTAGATATCAGTGACAAATTTGAATCTACCTGGGCTAAAGTTGCTGAATACAATAGCAAAACCTTCATCCAGCACTTACTGGAGCAAGAATGGGTTACCCAGCAAAATTTAGTGTTGGAGACTGGAACTGTTTCAAAAGGGCATCGCTGAAGGAACTTTTTCAGGGACTGGGAAAAAGGCTGAAAGCTTTATAATAATAATAATAATAATATAATAATAATAATAATAATAATAATAATAATAAAATAATATCCTTTATTTCAGCTCAGGGCCATATACATTGAATATACAAAATACAGACAGTAACATACACAATCTAGATACATGAGACATGATAAAAAAAATTAATAAACAGCACTATCCACACAATAGCTGAGGTACCATAAAAGATAGTACTAATCATAATACTGGTAATAACAGTAATAATATTGGAACCTCATAAAAGATAGTACTAATCATAATACTGGTAATAACAGTAATAATATTGGAGAGAAAAATAATGCATTGAGTGTTATAATAGTTAGTACAGCGATCATATAACCTAAATTCAGCTAGAGACCTTACGTGGTTACAGTAGTCAGGTCCAGAGGCCTAAATAGAAAAATTGAATGTAGAAAAACTTTAACTTGATAGTATTCACAGTAATAAAGGGATTTTGACGTAGGAAAAATCTATTTCTGGGGGAAGACCTGTGTCGCCCGGTGAAAAATCCCTGTAGCTCATTTTTCAAGTATAAATACTTCTAGATATACCAGAGAAAAAGCTAGCATGTTATGCTGAAGTTACTACCCCCAGCGCGATCACCCCGAAGGGTGTTGGTATAAGTAAAGGGGCGTTGTGGAAACCACAATACACAGGGCCTTCACCACTTAGAAGATTCCTTCCCAAAATCCCCTTCCGCGGTGGGAGCCGCTACAACGAAACCCACCAACAACTCCTCTCGCCACTACTACTAATACCCACGCGCTCTTCTCATTCCTGGAGTAGTCCTTTTTTGCTTGGATTAACCAGGGTAGGGAATGTAAAAAATAATAAAGGGTTGGGTTCACCGGGCGATACAGGTCTTCCCCCAGAAATAGATTTTTCCTATGTATAAATCCCTTTTCTGGGATCGACCTGTGTCGGCCAGTGAAAACATAACAGAGAATTATATCCAAGCTTAACAGATGTTTTTCCAAAAAGGGGGTTAATAAAACCCAAAGTAAGATTAAATAGAAATTATTTACTACTAAAGTTTTATAAAAATAGAATTACTTATGAACTAATTAAGCCTTAATCTACTTCAACTATAATTAAGCCTTAATCTACTTAAAACTAACATCATAATATAATATAAATTATAATATAAGACTGTGAAGTCAAATAAACTGGAAGTCAAGCAAGACACAATTGGTATGGCCAATAAGGCACTATCAAGTAACTATTTACTCTATATATAAGCTCCGGTGGCGGGATGAACAGGTCTAACCCGGCCCGGAGAAGAGGATGGTGGGGAGTACGAGCGAGTCATGTAGGTAGGAGAGAGTGAAAGGGAAAGAAAACAGAAAGGAAAGGTAGGATGTCAACCCCGATCTTCGGGGAGGACTATGCTTCCTGCCGCCACAGTTGGGAATTTAAGGGCCTGTAGGTTCTTCAAATAGTGGCTTTTAAAAACTGCCGGAGATTTCCAACCTGTGTATTTCTTCAGGTCCTCAAAGTTCATATTTTGAAAGTAATTAATAGACGTGGCAACTGCCCGGATGTTATGGATATGTCGAACTGTGTCCGGATTGGCTTGTTTAATGAAGTAAAGAATTTATTGCCTGATGCCTTTTAAGGTGATTGTACCACCTTTCTCTCTGAGGGCCTGAAGTTATTTGAGAAGTCCTGGTTAGGAAGGTTCTAAGAGTATAAACAGGACATAAAGAACTATCTTCTGTAAGGGGAAGGATTTTCCAAGGAGTCCACCTATTTTGTGGGTCCTCGTTTTTGGCTAAAAACTGCCTGTCCGGTGAGAGAAGGACTTCCCCTGGCGGGAGGAACTCGACATGGCCTGGGTTTCTGGAGAGAGCTGATGGTTCAGATATTCTAGCTCCTGATGCCAGTGCTATTAGAAACTGTCTTTCTCAATAGAGTTGAGAAGGAGCATGATTCATTATTTGAGTCTGAAGCCAATTTAAGAACGTCATTTAAGAACCTGACTGAGGACGGTCTATTGGTCTTAAACGGGTGCATGCTTTTGGGATAGAAGAAAAGTAGGCGTCCCAAAGATTAATATTAAAGCCTATTTGGAAGATTTTCCTTAGGGCTGATTTCACTGTGGTAATAGTACTGGCAGATAGACCTTTCTCAAATAAAGACCTAAAGAAAGAGATTGCCAAATTCGTGGTCATTTTGTGAACATTTGAGTCCTTTAGAAACTTGGCCAGTTTCTTTACTGCTGAATCATATTGTCTAATTGTGGACTCCCTCTTATCAGATTCTATAAATAGAATGTTTAGAGGGTCTATACTTGCGTCTTTCTGAGCCGCAAATGTTATAGCGGACTCCCTGTCCAGGACAACTCCTCTGGAATCAGAATGGTCTCTAGACAACAGATCCTTCAATTGGGTTGCAAATCAGATCCCGGACCTTCAGGTGGACCTATTTGCCATGGAAGCCAATCACAAACTGCCTTGTTATGTGGCTCCCAACCTAGGCATTCGAGCTTTTGCAACCGATGCAGTGTCCCTAGACTGGAACAACTGGCAGAGGATTTATCTCTTTCCGCCAGTGAACCCTCTATTGAAAGTGCTACACAAGCTAAGATCCTTCAACGGGAATATAGCTCTGATAGCCCCATAAAGTTATGGCATTCAGAATTCTTGAGGAAGCTGACACAGTCTGAGTTTGTACCACTTGTATCAGCTTCGGGGCCGGTATCAGCTGGGGGTTGAGTTTCAACTCTATGAGAAGTGGATACCAGTTGCTCTTCGGGCAGTTGGGGGCTATCAGAGCTATATTCCCGTTGAAGGATCTTAGCTTGTGTAGCACTTTCAATAGAAGGTTCACTAGCAGAAAGAGATAAATCCTCTGCCAGTTGTTCCAGTCAAGGGACATTGCATTAGTTGCGAAAGCTCGAATGTCTAGTTTGGGAGCCACATAACAAGGCCGTTTGTGATTGGCTTCCGTGGCAAATAGGTCCACCTGAAGGTCCGGGATCTGATTTGCAACCCAATTGAAGGATTTGTTGTCTAGAGACCATTCTGATTACAGAGGAGTTGTCCAGGGCAGGGAGTCCGCTATAACATTTCTCACTCCTGCTAGATGAACTGCTGACAAATGCCATTGATTCCTTTCCGCCAACAAGAATATTGCTATCAATACATGGTTCAATTTGTTGGACCTGGAGCCTCTTCTGTTTATGCAGTGTACCACTATGAGACTGTCCGAAACTATCCGTATGTGGATCTTTTTGGCCGGAGACAGACGTTTCAGGGTCAAGAGGACTGCCATTGCTTCTAGGATGTTGATATGGAACTGGCGGAATGTCTCTGACCATGTTCCCTGGACTTTCTTGTATGGCGAATACCCTCCCCAACCGCTCAGAGAAGCGTCTGTGTGGATGGTTAGTGATGGCGGAGGGAACTGCAGAGGTACTGACTTGGACAGGTTCCGGCGCTCCGCCCTCTTTTTTAGAATAGGTGGGATAATCGAAACCTTGTCCCTGAGCTTGTTGTTGCCTCTTGATCTCCAGACTTGATTGATGTCTTTCAGTCTGCAGGACGTCTGTGACTGATGCGAACTGAAGCGAGCCTAGGATCCTTTCTTGGGTTCGCCAAGAAGCTCGTTTGTTCTTGAGAAAGTGCTTCGTAGCCTTTGCTATTTCTTTGGCCTTTTTAGGCAGGAAAGATAGTTCGTGTTTGTTCAGGTCCCATTGAATTCCCAGCCATTGGAAATTGGAAGCCGGAGTCAACCTGGATTTGTCCTTGTTTACTTGGAACCCTAGGAATTCCAGGAATCCTAGTACCTTGGTGGTTGACTCGTGGCATTCTGCCACGCTGGTTGCCCAAATCAGCCAGTCGTCAAGGTAGGCTACTAGCAAAATGCCTTTCTTCCTTTGTTCCTGAACTATCGTTTCTCCTAGTTTGGTGAATACCCTGGGTGCAATGTTGAGTCCGAAGGGCATGACTCTGAACGAGTAGGCTTGTTTGCCTAGCTTGAAGCCCAGGTATGGGGAAAAGTTCCTGGCTACTGGAACGTGATAGTATGCGTCTGTAAGATCTATAGAGGTGGTGATGGCCCCACAGGGAAGTAAGGTCCGTACCCGCGAGATCGTCAGCATGTGGATGAAACTTGTCGCAGTGAATGTAAGAGTTGAGACGCGACAAGTCCAGTATCACTCTTTTCTTGTCTGAGTCCTTCTTTGGGACACTGAACACTCGTCCCTGGAATCTCAAGTTCTTCACCTTCCTTATAGCCCGTTTAAGGAGATCTTTGGTGTAGTCCAAAAGGTCCGCAGTGGGTTTTTGGTAGAAACTGACTGGGTGAGGAGGCCCCTTCTCCCATTTCCAGCTTAGGCCTTTCGTGATTATACTGTGGGCCCATAGACTGAAGGTCCATCGGTCCCGGAATAGATATAGCCTCCCTCCTACCTGAGATCTGGTGCCTCTACCTCCCCTGAAGCCCCTGCCTCTAGAGCCGGATCGTAACCGTGATCCGCCTCTGGCTCGGTTACTTCCGGCATGCCTGCTGTATGAATGAAAAAGATCTTTCTTTTCATAGGTTGGGTTGAAGGCTGGGGATGTTACTACTGCTGTGGAAGTAGAGGGTTGAGGAGCTGTGGGGGTCTGTACTAAGACAAACTGTTGGGGAGGAGCCTTAGAAGTAGAAGGCTTACCGACCTGCGACACAGGCATCGCCTGCATGAATGTTTGTGGTCGGGCCGTCTGGTAGGGGTTATACCGCCTTGCCTTCTTCCTAGACTTACCTTGCTGTGAGGGTCCTTCAAACTGACGTTTGAAAGGGAGACCCCAGCGGATTCTTAGGCTCTGGTTGGCCCTGGCTGCCTCATGGAGAATATTGTTAACCTCTTCCTTATGGAAGAGGTTATCTCTCCAGATTGATGATCTTATGAGTCTATTGGGCTCATGTTTGATTGAGGCCCCCGCCAGTACGTGCTTCCTACAAGCCCTTCTGGCTATAGCAAAGTCGTACAGATCCGCCTGAAAGGTCTGCAGCAGTCCTTTTGCCAGGACTCTGAAGACTTGCTCCTCTTCGTAGGTGGTGGCTACTAGCTCCGCCACTGTGACGGAGTTGATGGATCTAGCCAGCCTGTTCCTGGCCTCGAACTCCGCCTTCACCAAGTGATCAGGAATTCTCGGCAGTCTTTCAGAGAAAAGGTCGGAGGTGCAATCCGGGTCTAATTTACCAGTAGTAAACGTGGCCGGAGCGTCCGCCCAAAAGTCCATTCCAGTGGGTAGCTGTGGGAGGTAGCCTCTGTTTCCCTTAGCACTGGCATCGGTTTGTCCTCCGTTGCTGCTTGCAGTTTTAACTACGCCACCTTGGAGGTACAAGGTGACGGAACACCGTCTGGGGTCACGAAGAATGTGTGCTTTCCCTTGTGAAGCGTCAACTTTGTGTTGACGCAGCCCCAATCAGTGAGGGAGCGAACCCAAGTTGTTTGGGCCTGCTCCCTAGGAAAGATGACCGTTTCCTTTGTGACCTTATCAACCCTCACAAGAGCATGTTTCGCCAACCTCACGAATCCTAGGAAGGGAAACTGAAGCCCGGGTGGGTAGAATTCAAAATCTTTGATGGGCCGGGTTCCTCATCCTTCAATAGTTAACTTCCAGTCGGAGAACGGAGCATGCAGAGCCTGTCTCCACGCGTTCTCCTTATCGAATGCAGGGAGCTTAGATGCGTCCGGCATTATCATAGAAAAGGCCGGAGCTCCGGAGTGGAGAAGTCCGGAAAGCATCTCTTCCAGTGGCAATTCTTTCCATCAGTGACGAGAAAGCTTGGCCGGAGGAGTCTGGGGCCGAGGAGAGACATGCAGCCTCTAGCCTTTGGTCAATAACTCCACTAACCTTCTCCAAGAGAAGGCTAGTGAAGGCTTCAGGATCAAACCTGTGCTCCGCCGCCATATGAACAGGTGTTATTACTGTCCCCATAGTAGGGGGGGGGGTTCATGGCAGCAGGCGATGGGCCGGAGGATATCGACGGCTGGGGGCCGAGGACAACTGCTTCGCCGCTGGCGGAGCTGGTTTGGAGACCTTCTTTAGAGTCTTAGGTCTAACAGACTTTACTTTTGGGGTGACAGAAAGCACTCCTACTGGTGTAGGAGAGGGCCCTGAGAAGCCCCTGAAGGAAGAAGAGGAAGAAGGAGTAGGGCTAAAGATGAGACTGCTCACTTACCTCCCCACCTACCTGATCGCCCATGGTCATAGGCTCAGAATGGATGTTCATTGCCGCCACTTCTTCCATTAAGTCCTCCTGCTCCTCAGGTCCTGGCATCGTCACAACTCGAATGGCCTCGATGAGGGGTTCGGCGATGTTAGCTTGAACGGCCATTGTCACTGTGGCTCCCGAAAAAAGCAGGGAGCACAGCCTAGCATCCAGCACGTATGGCTGTCCCTTAGGCGCGTTCTTACCGAACCCCACGCCCCACTTCCGGAGAGCTGACCTCGCTTCGTGGCGGGAGGCCGGGTCCGCCTGTTAAGAGAAACTCCTGTTAGTGTTTCGTCTGGAAGGAAGAATTATATTAAATACATAATTTAATACATAATATCATGTTAAGCATATAACACCTTTGATTAAAAGCATTACTCACATGCTCATCAGACAAAGTCATCACCATTTCATAACAAATGGTGCAGGCGTCCGGGTGCCAGACCACGTAGTTATCCAGCGGCACTGCGCAGTTGGCGTGAGATCTGCAAACTACGTGGCCACAAGAGTTGCCCAGCAAAGCGTAGCAACCCTCCGACTGACAACGGACCATCTGTAGTGCAATGTGTTTATGAGTCCCGGACTTCGGTAACGGGGATAACTCCGGAGAGTACATGCATCTTATTCTAGTAGTTAGACTTAGATGATAATGTCTACAAAGAATAAAGTACACTTTTAACTTTTGTTTGTATGGTCTAGTCTCATTCCCATCCGTGGAGAATGTCCAGGTCCGTTATTGTAAAACCTGCCATCTGCCTATGCCAGAAGGGTAGGACGGATCTTTCTTCCCCGCATAAATATTTCTATTCGGCACATACGGCGGAGACAGAAGACTACGTATACCGTAGACGAACATGCTTATTCTCCTTCCTTGCCGGAGCTTGGAAAGGGATGAAATTGAGTTTCGGCCATACTAATTTTAGTAATTGAACAGCGAGAGTGAAGTAATCCACTCGACCGGTCCCTCACGAGACCGGAGCTGTAAGTAGAACTATCGCCGGAGCTCCGCCTAAGCAACGAAATGGTTCCCTGTTCCCTGTATATGCCGGAAGGGGCAGGGGGAGTGAAGCCATGGGCCGGAGGGGGAGATTCCCTCTGGCTCCGTTAGCTATATGGTAGGAGGATTGTTCCTTCCTCTGCCCCCACCCCTACCGGAGCGGTAGAGATACAGAAAGCGAGACGTTTCAGCCCAAAGTTGCTGTCATGCCACGTTCGGCGCGACCCGAACGACTGATGCGGTGGTAGACCACAGGGTCGCTGGAGCAACATCACGGAGCGTAATGGGTCAAGTCTACATGAATAATGGTAACCCCTCCTCCCTTCCCTCCTTCTGGAAAGGAGGGGGAGGGGAGGGGTTAGTATGCATGGCCGGTCATGATCGCCTGGCTCCCACCCAATCAGGGGTGGACCTAATTCTAGGCTATAAAGCCTACCACTCCTTTGGAGACTCGCAGACTGGCTGTGGCTCGTTGCGATTGGTAGTGGTCACACCCGATCAGGAGGCTATGCCAGGTAGGCCAGACTTAACCGACCGGCCACACAATGAATATTCATACAAGTACAGTAATACCTTGGGTTACGAATTTAATCCGTTCCAGAACCTGCTTCGTAACCTAAAAAATTCGTAACCCAAATGGATTTTCCCATAAGAATGTTATAAAAAGCAAATAATGCGTTCCACCCGACCATGAATAACCATTTCAATTCATATTTTTCCATTTATTTTTGTTCACTAAGGTTGAAAATTCGTGTAGGAATTACATAAAATTATAAAATTGAAGAATGAAATTAAATATAAACACTAGATTTAATATGCATGCACAGTAAAACCTGAACTTTACCTTTGGCGAGTGTGGCTGCTGGCTTGACGGAGACGGGAGGAGGGGAAGGGTGATGAGGAGAGGGTTTTAGGGCTTGGGGGGGAATCTCCTCCGGTGAACACTTCTGGGAAGACTTTCTGGTTCTTTCTCTAGAGAGCACCGTTCACTACGATCACTAATTTACGCTTACGCAACACTATGTTGTCTTTCACAATTTTGAAAAAATATTTTTTCTATGAGCAAATTTTCTACATCGTCGAGAATATAAGGCCGTTGTTTCGTCAATACTGTGACACCTTTTGATGCTTTACTGGCTTTAATTTCTTCCTTTTTCTTCAAAATAGTGCAGATCGTTGATTGCGACCGCTTGAAGAATGCTGCAATGTCTTTCACGCACTCGCCTTTATCATGCATTTGGATAATTTCCTTCTCCATTTCGACTGTAATCATCTCCTTCTTTCTTATGCTTTCCTTCTTGCTGCTTGCCTTCGTCATCTTGGGAGCCATTGTCTTTAGTATTTGGGTAATAGTAATGTATAAGCACTATTACGGAAACACAACACGTGCGCAAATCACTAAGCAAATTTGAGAGCGTATCACGGACAGATGCGTTCAATCTTACCGCCAGCGAGATATTGAAAGAGTTATGGTTTAAAAAGGGTCAAGGGATGCGTAGGAGGAAGTCACGTGACCCTCGTTAAGTTTTGGCCGAAAAAATGCGTTCGCAGATCCCACGCTCATCCGATGTAAACAAAGCAGGCGTTAAGTTTTGGCCGAAAAAAATGCGTTCGCAGATCCCACGCTCATCCGATGTAAACAAATCAGGCGGCCTACCATGATGGAAATTCGCGCATTCGTATTCCAAGTGAAATTCGTATTCCGAATGAGGTCGTCACTTCGTAAGTTAAAAAATTCGTATACTAATCGGTTCGTAACCCAAAGTATTACTGTACACATAAAGAGGTTTTGTGGAAGAGTTGCCTGAGAATTAGGTAAGGAAAATGGAACGATACTCCACTTGGGGTCGTTATCAGTGTTCCGGGTTACCACCGTACTAGGCAAGGTAGGCCTATAGCCCCCTTTTGCCAACTAAGAAGGACGATGTTCCTCGACCAAACCTAGTAGGACGAATTTTTTGACCCAGACCGGTAGGGCGGGAATGAACTCTACTAAGCCTACTAGACTAAATTATCAGTCTAGACCGGCCAGAAGGTAAGTCCAACTATGTACGAGGTGTTAGGAAGGAACACATAGGCTACTCGCCAAGCCTAGCCTAGGCTAGATTGGCTTTGAGGGAGAGGAATAGGGGCAACTCAACCGCCTCTAGTATTAGGTCATGTACATGAATAACAATTATATATAATGAACTATATAATACTAATTACAGTATAACTGTAAATAAAATAGGGACTGACGCTTGTCCCCTACGTGAACTCATGGGGTGAATTTTTGCTAAAGTGCACGTTAGATAACTACTTCTTTTAACCGAACGAATCCATGGTTGGGACAAGCGACAGTCCCATCTTAAATTAACCTTAACATAATTTATATCTCAATAGACTGGTGTGTGAAATTCCCTCGCGCTGCACCGACTACCCAAAATGGCCACTCAGGCGGCACCCACAACACATCTTTGAGGGGCCCGAGGCAGTAAAATTATATCATTCTCAACTAAATGCTATATGAAAACACAAATTGGGGTACTCAACTTGGAAGCAGAAGAACCTTGCAAAGCCATTAACAAGAGAATACGGGGAAAAATCCTGGAGCAACGAAAGAGCGTGGATCACACACAATCTCTAGTACAGGAATGAGAAGAGCACATGGGTATTAGTAGTAGTGGCGAGAGGAGTTGTCGGTGGGTTTTCGTGTTTTGGGTTTAGCGAGTTCCCACCGCCGGGAAGGGGATTTTGGGAAGGAATCTTCTAAGTGGCGAAGGCCCTGTGTATTGTGGTTTCCACAACGCCCCTTTACTTATACCGACTTCCTTCGGGGTGATCGCGCTGGGGGTAGTAACTTCAGCATAATATGCTAGCTTTTTCTCTGGTATATCTAGAAGTATTTATACTTGAAAAATGAGCTACAGGGATTTTTCACCGGCCGACACAGGTCTTCCCCCAGAAAGGAAATAGTGAAATATCAGCTATAAATAAATATACTAATAATAATGACAGATTCTGCAGATGACACCTTGCCAATACAGAGATTAAGTCCTTTAGGGAACAAAGGCCTCATTTTCCCACCTTTCCCATAATTTAGATCTTCTTCTTGCTTCACTCCTGACGATGCTTTGTATAAGCAAATCGCTGTTGTTTCTCACTCTGGTTAACAGACTGGACTTTGTTAGTCTTAAAATGATTTTTAAATTGTCCAGGCAGTTTTTTATGAACATCAGTGTGGCGGAGTGGTAGTGAGGAGTGTTTGTGAGGCATCTTAAAATGTCATTATGCACAACAGTGATACGTCTCATAGTCTCTCAGGTATACAGTGGACCCCCGTATTCGCGTTCTCTGGATTCGCGGACTCACACATTCACGGATTTCTCTTGGGAAGTGGAAAATTCTCACATTCACAATATTTTTCTATGAGAAATATCCACAAATTCCTGTTTTTTTGTTTTTTGTTTTTTTTTTATCAATTTCATCATAAAATCTACTTTTTATGATAAAACTTAAAAAAACCAAGTATACAAATTTTTTTTGTGGATTTTTCTTGAGTTTTAACTAACAAAATAGGCTTTTTTTAGCATTTTTATAGGGATTCCAACTATTCCCAGGTTCTAACTATTAAAGGGGGGGGGGAGAGGTCTTGTACGCATCCCCTGCGATTATGGGGGGACCACTGTAGTAAAGGGGGGACCACTGTAGTTCGTCCAGAGGGAACACCCATAAATACTGTAGCAATACAAGTGGAAGAGCAGCAGTTTCACGTCTCGGTGACAAAAGGCAAACCTCATTGCAGTCAAGATGCCAGTTGCACATAGTTTACGACACCTCTGTTCAATGTCTGTTGTATCTTGGGAGCAGCGACATGCACTGGATCTTGGTTTCGTTGTATAGGATATCAAATTTTTCTGCATATTGGCGGCAAGTGTCGACGAGTCGTTTGAGACCTTGCACTGATGGGGAAATCAGAATCATATCATCAGCGTAACAGAGGTTTTATAGTTGTTTCATTGACAGTGCATCCAATTGGGAGTGAGTTCAGTTTGACGTTCAAGGCACTTGCGTATGTATTAAACAGGTATGGAGAGAGTATGCCCCCTTGCCGAAGCCCCATTAGGGAGCCGAAGGTGTACGATAATATGTTACCCCATTTGACACAGAATTGCTGTGTGGAGAACCAGCAATATAAAATGCCAATCAAATGTAGAGGTGTGCCTCTTTTATGCAGCTTCAGAAAGAGCTTCAGGTAGTTTACTCTGACAAATGCTTTTCTCACATCCACAAAACAAAGGAAAACAGGAGAGGCTGATGATAGGTAATAGTTCAGCAATTCTTTCAGTATGTAGATGCAGGTGTCGGTTGAGTGGTTTGCTTTAAATCCGAACTGGTTGTCCGTAGTGTGTAGAAAGAGGAGAGGTCTCACTAGAAGAACCGACTCAAGTACCTTCGACATGATCATTGTGATTGCAATCAGCCGGTAATTGCCAGGGTCAGCTGCTGCCTTTAGCTGGTTTTTGAGTAATGGTATCAAGTGAACTATGAGTAGGGAGTCTGGAAGAAACTGGTGAATTATGCACGCATTGAATAGGGCAGCTAGCAAAATGTAAATTAACAGATGGCAGAATTTGAAAGCCTCTGCTGGAAGACCATCACAGTGGGGCGATTTATTATTAGGTAGGCTGTTTATGGCATCGCTGATGTTACCCGACGTAATACAATCTGCAAAATGAAATTGAATGTTATCAGTAAGGAGGTTATCTACATCCCTTCAGGAATCTTGATCATTTACGCAATTCAGGATATTTCTGAAGTGGTCGCCCCACATACTTGCGATAGCCTCGTTACCGACTGCTTCCCTTACTCTGTGACAGCTTTTTAGTTTTGGAATTTAAGGACTGGGTATCTTTCCAAAGACGAGGCTAATCACAGGATTCTAAGTTTCTAGACATTACATCGGCTCTTAGTTGTTTTTCATTTAATATGGAGTGTTTAAGAGCAAGTTTGAACTGCGCTCGCACCTGTCTCATTAGTAACGCAGTGTCCTTCCCTTGGGCTACCATTTTGCCTCCACAGTAAAAACATTTCTCTTCGGTATTTATACAGATCTTTAACCAAGTCATTCCATCCAGGTATATTACGAGAATAACCTTGACGAAATCTAAAGGCAGCCCAGCCTGAAGCAAGCATAGTGGAGATTATGTTTCAATAGAATTTATTCAGATCCCTCCTGTGGTGGTCATTTCTACAATTTGTGTTAGTACAAAGTAAGGCGTCTGTGGTCACCCTAAAGTACCTGGTTTTCTGTTGGTTTTTAAAATCCCAGTTTACTTCTGGTGGGCGGTCAGTTAGGGGGTTCACGGTAGGGAGGGATGGGGTACTGAATGACACCTGCATTGGGATGTGATCGTAGCCTGTTGCAAGATCGGAGCGAATATTGCAGGTCACAATAGAGTCATGAAGTTGTGGAGATGTGATGCAATGATCCAGCCAGGAGGTTGTAATTATGTCCGCTCTATTTTGTACATATGAATAGGAGGGAGGGAGGCATATTACATCGCTAATTTGGAGAGTGAGATTTTGACAGAAGTGAGTAAGTTTATTATAAAATTGTTTTGTGGGGTGAGAATTAAGGTCTCCGATTATTCAAATATGATCAGCATAGAAAGTGATAATGTCAGTGTGCAAAATGTTTGTCAGGGAAGGAAGTTGACTTTGTGTCTAGATTGCCTTGCATTATGAATTAGAGAAAGGCTTTTATGTACAGGGCTAAGGTCACATGTTTTTGAACTAGTGGCAAATGCTATATATTGTCCCTGATTCATAGTTCACTACCAAGAAAGCTGACCTTGTAATATGATAGAGTGGTTTCCTCTGTCAGAGCCATTTTAAATTTGGTAAACCCAATCAGAGGCAGCTCCTAAGGTTTGCTTTGCATTACATGTTACACATTTCTGTAATAGTTTGATCTATGTTAGTTCTCTTTCCCTATTGGGAAATTGTCTCATATGTGAAGAGTTTAGTATCAAGAAAGACAGTGTTTTACATTATAAAAATCCTACATAAGTTTATAGAATATTCTAGGATGTGGAAGACCAGTCTAGGGGTACAAATACCAAGTTTATAGATAAGAAGGGTAAAGCAATGAACAATGAAAACATGGAGCTCAGAAGGATATAAAATGGTGAAAACATGTTGCTCTTATTGCTGCTGTTTGCACATGTTACAAACAGCAGTTTATAGGAAAATATGTTTTCTGGGCTCAGCTCGTGTCGGCCTATGAAAGGATCCTTAATATCATTCTTTCTAGGTAAAATTAATCTAAAATTACCAGAGAAAAACAAAATTAAGAAAATGTCAGTAAAACTGACTCGCTCACTCTTAAAAAGAAGTGTCGGTATGGCAATAGGGGCGAGTGGGAACACTACCACGAGACATTCACCAATTAGAACTTCCAATCAGAATCCCCACAAGAGAGAGCTGATACCAACGGGCGATGCGGCCGCTACTACTACTACTAGAGGACGCCACGGACAACAGCGCCCGTAGCGGACATCCTTAATAATTAGCGCCAGCGTTCGGACGCATTTTCTTGTGCTTGTGCTATTTCACGAGGATTTATATCACCATCCATCATGGAACGTTCTGCCATCGCAACGGCTAAGTTAAGTGCCTCATAAGTAATGTTTTACTGTATTTTAGTCTTCCGGGAACCAGTATTTTCCTTCTAATAGGTCATATACGGTTTCCCGGTTGTCTCGTGGCGGCGCCATGCTGCCTCGTTAAGAATTCCCGGTCCTCCATACTGGACTTCTTATACTTATGGGCTTACTATAATCACGTTCCATCCTACGTTTTTTACATCGAGTTTTAGCTAGGTTTTTAGAGCCCCCTTTTACCATTTCTCTTAGTTTGGTATTTAGGGCTATTCTATGTTCCAGCCCAGCATCCCGGCTCTTGCTCTTCATCGGCTATCGCTGGCTCCGAGTAGGCTTCTGTTCCTCGGAACAGTTTTGCCTCCTCCTGGGCTTCTTTTTCTTCTACTAAAAGTGTCTTTTCCATCTTTACGATGTAAATTTAGTTTCTATTTAGGGTGTTAGGCCTAGCCTAGGTTGCATGTCCCATATTGGTACAGCCTGGTTCACGTGGCCCTCCCACGGTTGTGTTGCTTCGCGGCTTAGGCCACTTGCGGTCACGTGTTCCATCGCACCTTCCCCTTCCCCTTCCCTCCCTACCAGGTATAGGGAGGCGCTGGGGGAACCCTTGGTTGTCATGACAACCTCAGTTACCTTCCTTCCTCCCTCTCTCTAAGGAGGCCAGGGGTTCCTCCCAGCGGGGGGTATAGGGCGACCACTATAGGGTACCGGGTCTCCGAGCGGGTAGTTGTTGGGACGGGGAGGAGTAGGCCACCCCCCCCCTCTCTCTCTCCCGCCGTGTTACGCCGAGACCCTCCCCCCCTTCCCCAGTTGCTCAGCCACCTTCCCTTTCTATAACGAACGGAGCCTTCCGCCGCAGCCGTGGCACCTTTGGTTATAGATTACTGGCTCCGCCAGCGGGCGGGGTGGTCACTACTAGTGGTCGGTTGCTTGCCTACTATATCCTTACATCTCTCTCCCCCCGCTACCGGAAGGGAGCTTGCTTCTTACCCGGGCACTCTTCTAGTAGACGGGTGGGGAAAGGTTTGATAATTATTGTTATTTTAAGGATATACCCTAATTTTACGATGATTTGTTTAATTTTATTATTCATATGTTTACCATCCCCGCCATTATCCGTCGTGGTTTCATTTTACCACCACACCTGGTTGGATTCTATCTCTTGTCTCCGCCGTAGCCTAGGACAACCAACCATTTTCTACCACACGTATTATGGTGGGGGCTCTGGTTTAATCTAACTTTCTCGCTCCGGCACCAGCGGAGCAACTGTTAGGCTGTAAGTGTTCTCCTGATACTTATGTATCTTTCCACTTACAGGCTACCAACTGTCAGGTCCTGGGATGCAACGCGACGTTGTACGACCCCTGCGGCCACGATGAGTGCAGGTCTCACGCTCCATGTGCCACGCCGTACCAGATATGATACGTCTGCACCCGGAGCCTGCGCCATCTGCTACGACCTAGTCAGTCAGCTGGTGGAGGGGTAAGTCGATTATAGACTTCTTTATCATTTTACTAACAACTCTGAGACATAAGTTTGTTAACCCCGTTCTGCCATTAGAAGCTCATTTCGCCTTTTCTTTCAGGCTGCTGGTGTGAGGGAGGTCGCCCTTGCACCCTGAAAGCGTGGGTAGGCGGCTTCGGAAATAACCGCCGCCAAAGGCCAGCCTTATATTTTAGACAAGAAGCTGGCCGTCCAGATCTTCCCCGGGGGCAAGTCAACAGGGTATGTTGACCCCTTATCCGCAGCCCCTCTCATAGCCTCCATCCAGCAAGAGATGCAGCAATCTTTCGGGGTCGTAGCCACACAGGAGTCGGTCCCGGACGTCGCTACCCTGGACCTCAACATTGAGCCTATGGCGGTAGGTGCGGAGGATTTGTTGGTTGAGGTAGGTGTGTCGGGCGCTCAAGGTCTTTCCTTGGGCGCCCCTGGATCTTCTCCTGTCCCTTCTTCAAGTGCTTCTTTCCAAGGCTTTGTGGGATCTGAGATCCCTACCCGCTCTCCCGCTCTCTCTGTACCCCCAAAGGTGAAGGGACAGAGAGAACCGAAGACCCTAGTTAAGACGACTTCCTAAAAGTCGTCTTCGTCTTCTTCAGCTAAGAAGTCTTCGACTTCTTACGCTGACGCGGTGAAGGCCAAGCCGAGCTCTTCTTACTCGAAGAGCTCTAGAAGCAAGTCTTCTAAGGAGAAGGCTCGCGCTCCCGCCGAGCCAATGCCTTCTCCGGCCTCCACCGCATCCACTCCGGTAACGCCGGTTAGAGGAGCGGGACCCAGCACCTTTGATCCCACTGCTTTCTCAGCAGTGGTGATGCAACAGGTGGGCGAGATGGTCGGCTCTCAAGTCTCCGCCCTGGGGACAAAGTTTGAGCAGATGTTCGCACAACTGTCGAGCACTCTGTCTCAATCGGGCCAGTCCATCCAAGATCTCTCTAACAGAGTTAGAGAGAATGAGGACCGAGTAGCTGGGCTCTCTCAGGTCCCCACCCCCCTTCCAGTCTCCCCAGTAACAAGTGCTGGTATTTTCCAGCTTCCACCATATGATTCACTACCAGCTTTCTCTATGGAGAACCCATGGAGAGTAGCCGCTTACGCTCCGTTTAAGGATGGTATGATTTCTATCCCGGAGTGTGGAACTCGAAGGATTGAGGACTTCGAGTTTTATCCTCCGGGTTTGACGCAGCCTTTCATTGGCTATGCTAGGCTGACCGTAGCGGCGCTTACTAGGGAAGACAAGATCTCTAGGGAGAATGTTCTCTACATGTTAGGGAGCATGCTCAACGTGAATGGGTTCACTGCCTTGGAGGACTGGGAGTGTACAAACACCAAGCTCCAGGCCTATAAGAGTCCTTTCACTATTTTTGCGACGGAAGAGGAGGCTTCTCTTCCGTTCGCTACAAAAATAGTAGAGACGACTCTTCAGGCAGTCCTCAAGGATGAGCCCATGCCACAGCTAAGGGAGGCGGAGTCTACTTCTCCGCTCTTCCCAGCTTTTGGAGAATTGTGGGAGAACTTGCCCAGCCACGTTCACGCTGGTAAGCTCAAACCCGGACTGCGCCATGGACCAGTTTGGCGAAAAGCTCCCAAGGCTGCCTGATTCCTTGATTCAGGCGTGGAGTTCGACGCGCGAAACTAGGTTTGGCAGGTCCCTCAATTCGCTGATCATAACAGAGATGGCTGCTCTCTCGTATGGCACGGAACCTCTGTTTAAGATCTTGGCCAAATCCCAGCTTCAGACGGTTCAGACGGATGCTTTCGACTTCTTCCAAGCTAGGAGGAATTGCCGAAAGCACGTTCTGCAGGAGTGCACTATTAGGCACGAGCCTAATAGACTCCTGGCTTCTAGCATGTGGGAGCGGATCTCTTCCCAGAGTCCGCTGTAAATGAAGTACACCACGAGGCGGCTAGGCTCAACCAGAGCCTTAGAGCTAGGTGGGGTATTTCATCTAAGAGGAAGCAAGAATCTGTCCCCACTGCTGGTAAGAAACCAAAGAAGTCTGGTAAAAGGTTCCAGCCTTACCAGAAACACCAGCAACAGCAGTAATTTGTTCAGGCCGTCCCGGTTACCCAACAGGGACAACCTGCTACTTCTAAGCAGAACCAGCCCATCCTCCTGCTGTCTCCTCAGTCACAACCTTCGACCTCCTACGCACTCTCGCCGGCCTTCAACCCTACGTATGAAGGTCAGGGCTACCCTCCCTTTAACAGACAATCGAGAGGTAGGGCGAGAGGCTACTTTCGCCAGCGTGGCGCAGGGAGGGCGACAAGGAGTAAGCAGTTCAGAGGAGGGCGTGGTGGTCAACCCGCCCATCAACAATGAGGCTCCCCAGGTAGGAGGGAGGCTGTTCCTCTTCCGTCACAGGTGGGGGTTCAGCAATTGGGCACAGAGCATAGTGTCCAAAGGATTGGGTTGGAGTTGGATCAAAGATCCTCCTCCAATCAAATCATTCCACCAAATACCATCAAAGGAATTGACAGATTATGCGGAAGAACTCCTTCAGAAAGGAGCTATTGCGAGAGTCAAGCATCTAAAATTTCAAGGTCGCTTATTCAGCGTGCCAAAGAAAGGCTCAACAAAAAGAAGGGTAATCTTAGACTTGTCAAAGCTAAACTCTTTCATTCGTTGCGACAAGTTCAAGATGCTTACCCTCTCGCAAGTAAGGACCTTACTTCCGCGTGGAGCCGTCACATGCTCCATCGATCTTACAGACGCATACTATCATATCCCTATAGCCAGACACTTCCGCCCATTCCTAGGATTCAGGCTAGGAAATCAGACATTCTCATTCAAAGTGATGCCCTTCGGTCTGAATGTAGCCCCCAGGGTATTCACGAAAATAGCAGAAGTGGTTGTGCAGCAATTGAGAACTCAGGGAATCATGGTAGCAGCATACCTCGACGATTGGTTGATCTGGGCACCAACAGTCGAGGAATGTCTCAAAGCCACCAAAAAGGTAGTTCACTTTCTGGAACATCTGGGGTTCCAGATAAACAAAACGAAATCCAGACTTACCCCGGAGTCTCGTTTTCAGTGGCTGGGAATCCAATGGGATTTGTCTTCCCACAATCTGTCAATTCCAGTGGCCAAACGGAAGGAAATAGCAAAATCTGTCAGACAATTTCTCAAATGCAAACAAACATCAAGGAGAAGCCAGGAAAGAATCCTAGGGTCCCTTCAGTTTGCTTCGGTGACAGATATCCTCCTGAAAGCAAGGCTAAAAGATATAAATCGAGTTTGGCGATCGAGAGCAAACGCCAATCTCGAGACAAGTTTGTCAGTAATTCCGCAGATCCTTCGCAATCAACTCCGTCCATGGTCAAAAGTAAAGAACTTAGCCAAGCGGGTACCCCTTCAATATCCCCTTCCAGTATTAACCATTCACACGGATGCCTCCCTGTCCGGGTGGGGGGGATATTCTCAGTTCAAACAGGTTTAGGGGACTTGGTCAGTTCAATTTCGCCAGCTCCACATAAACGTTCTGGAAGCAATGGCAGTATTTCTTACCTTGAAGAGACTGCTTCCCCCGAAAAAGTCTCATCTAAGGCTAGTTTTGGACAGTGCAGTGGTAGTTCATTGCATCAACAGGGGAGGGTCCAAATCCAAGCATGTGAACCATGTCATGATAGCCATCTTTGCCCTAGCAAACAAACACAAATGGCATCTGTCCGCCACTCACCTGGCGGGGGTAAGAAATGTGATAGCAGACGCTTTGTCCCGGTCAGTCCCTCTGTGGAATCAGAATGGTCCCTAGACGACGGGTCATTCCAGACGGATATGCCGGGAGGAAAGTTCCCAGGTCTCCAAGTAAGATCTCTCTTCGCCTCACAAGCGAACCACAAGCTCCCTTGCTATGTGGCCCCCAACCTGGACCCTCTGGCTTATGCCACGGACGCCCTGTCGTTAGATTAGGATCAGTGGAGAAAAATTTATGTTTTTCCTCCAGTGAATCTCCTCTTGAAAGTCTTAAGCAAGCTGAGGACTTTCAAGGGAATAGTAGCTCTGATTGCACCGGACTGGCCCAAGAGCAACTGGTATCCTCTTCTTCTGGAATTGGGTCTCCGGCCTCAACGGATTCCCAATCCCAAGCTGTCACAATCAGTACAAATGAGGACTGTGTTCGCTTCCTCAGGAATTCTTCAGACCCTAACTTTATGGACTTCATGAAGTTTGCGGCTAATAAAGATGCTAATATTGATCCACAAGATATTCTCTTCCTAGAATCAGATAAGAGAGAGTCAACTATTAGACAATATGACTCAGCTTTTAAAAAATTAGCATCCTTCCTGAAAGAATCAAACTACAACCATGACAGTTAATCTAGCTATATCCTTTTTCAGATCCTTGTTTGAAAAAGGTTTAGCACTAGCACTATTACTACTCATAAATCGGCTTTGAAGAAGATCTTTCAGTTAGGTTTTCAGATAGATCTGACTGAATCTTATTTCACGTCTATTCCTAAAGCCTGTGCTAGACTTAGACCTTCTCAAAGGCCTACTGCAGTTTCATGGTTCTTAAATGATGTCCTCAAACTAGCTTCAGATACTGACAACTCGTCTTGTACATTCATAATGCTTCTTAGAAAGACATTATTCTTATTAAGCCTAGCTTCAGGAGCTAGAATTTCAGAACTGTCGGCTCTATCCAGAGATGCGGGTCATGTGGAATTCCTCCCCTCAGGAGAAGTTCTGCTTGCTCCGGATCTTAGTTTTTTGGCTAAAAATGAGGATCCTCTTGCAAGGTGGGCCCCTTGGAAAGTCATCCCACTTCCGCAAGACCCTTCTCTTTGCCCAGTATCAACTTTAAGAGCCTTTCTATCTCGTACATCCTCAAGATCCTCAGGTCCTCTCTTCATGAGAGAAAAAGGTGGTACTTTGTCAGTAAAAGGTATTAGACAACAAATCCTTTACTTCATTAAACAAGCCAATCCTGATTCATTCCAAAAGCACATGACATCAGGGGAGTAGCCACCTCAATTAATTACTTTCAACATATGAACTTTGAGGATCTTAAAAAGTATACTGGATGGAAATCTCCGACAGTCTTTAAACGTCATTATCTAAAGTCCTTGGAATCTTTAAAATTTTCAGCGAGTAGCAGCGGGAAACATTGTTTCTCCTGATACTGTATAGTAGTTGTAGTACAGATCCAGGTCTCCTTTCTACCTACCTCATCCAACATGCCTCACCCTATCGCCATGCTACTCGGATATCCTAGCCTTAGCTGCTGAAATCATACTAGTGGATTGTCCCTTATTTTTTTGCTAGGGACATCCACTCTTTGTACTGATAATGTACTTCAGTGTACCTACCCTTATTTTTATGCTAGGGTAGGACACAATGTGTTTGTATATTTTGTAAATAAGTTATCTAAGTAAATCTATTTTGTTAAAATTACACTGCATTATTATATTTACTGTGTTTACTGTAATTTTAAGTACTTTACATTACTAACTTTCTTTTATGTTACTGTTTAGAATAAGTTAGACTTAAGTACTTAGTTTATATGCTGTAATTGATTTACTTATATTATATCCCTCATTTTACAACTGCTTTTTCATTTGTTTTTTCTTTTTTCCCATCTTGTCTGTTTCTCTGGTACTCTTTCATAGGCCGACACGAGCTGAGCCCAGAAAAGGGATTTTGACGAAGGAAAAATCTATTTCTGGGTGATTGGCTCGTGTCGCCCTATGAAACCCACCCTGTATTGTTTGCCCCCCCTGCAGGACAAGATGTTTTTAGATTAAGGATGTCCGCTAGGGGCGCTGTTGTCCGTGGCGTCCTCTAGTAGTAGTAGTAGCGGCCGCATCGCCCATTGGTATCAGCTCTCTCTTGTGGGGATTCTGATTGGAAGTTCTAATTGGTGAATGTCTCATGGTAGTGTTCCCACTCGCCCCTATTGCCATACCGACACTTCTTTTTAAGAGTGAGCGAGTCAGTTTTACTGACATTTTCTTAATTTTGTTTTTCTCTGGTAATTTTAGATTAATTTTGCCTAGAAAGAATGATATTAAGGATCCTTTCATAGGGCGACACGAGCCAATCACCCAGAAATAGATTTTTCCTTCGTCAAAATCCCTTTTAACAGACTTGGAATTAGACATTCAAATGTAAAATCTAAACTTCACATGTGTTTACTGAGATCAGTTATACTGTTCACAAAATAATGATGTAAACAAAAAGCTTATGCAAGCAAAATAACCATTCTCAGGCGTCTTCAATGTCAGTCAAATAAAAATGTCCATTTGAGTTGACAGAGGCTTTCGATTACCTGTTAAAGAAACGCCCACATTAAATGGCAAATTCTCAGCCCTCTCAGAAAATTAACATTTATATCAGATGAATGTTTGTAAGTTTTTCATGTAAATTGAATTAACCCTAAGTCGACAGATATCCCCATATGAGTAGCAATAACAGGTTTTGGTTGGTGAACAGATTCACTTATGGTCAGCAATCAATATTATGCCCCATCAGTTTGAAGGAATCAGACAGGAAAGAGGTTCCATTACTTCTATAGCCCATAAGTTAACTAATGGCAACTTTTAAGACTGCCTCAAATCAAGAAGCAGGCAGCTCATGAGCTAGTTGTGATCTTGACTTCAAGGGAGCATGTATACTGCCTTTCTCTCTCACATGACGTCTTATTATATATTTGCTCATAAATATACCCAGTGGTTGCTATTGGTGTTAGTTCTTATCTTTTATGATAGTATATCATGTATAATTGTAATTTTGCAAAGAAAAATATAAAGAAATATATTAGAAAAACATGTATAATCCCAAAAAGTTACTGCATCTTCGATCTCAGTAAATTTACGTAAATGTTTTAGAACAAATATATATACTCTGTTTTATATTGTGTGAGCTGTAATTATCATTTTACAAAATAAAATAAAATAATTAGAAAAAAGATGTATAGGAAGGTAGGGAAAATTAAAAAAACAATTTCTACACCTTATGCATTTGCATACCTTTCTCTTGCCATTGACATGTTATTTTTTTTTAAATTGGCCAACCTCACAGTTTCCCTGGCTTGGGGTGCTGCATACTGAATTTTTAGCCCGGCTCTTAAGGATTAATACATACTGGCATTGTTATTTTATTTTGCATTTGAATAACGGGTGTTACCTATATTAATGTGTGGAATAAAATAATACATAATATGAAGGAGAGTTCGGAAAGAACTTTGTTTGAAATGATTGAGTAATTTTTTATGCAAATTTAATTATGTATAGTGCAGTACTAATAGCAGCAGTAAGACATATGTATTACTTTTATAAAAAATACTAATCAATGGGATAATGAAAGCTTTTGAGAAATAAAGAAAGGAAAGTGCCTGACAGACAGACTGACAGACTCTTCATTGTTTCCCTGGTACAGCTAGGTTATCTAAGCTAATACCCATCAGCAGTCTTCATGGATATTAAACTTACGGTTATTTTCTGTTTTTATTTGTGTATGATTATTAATTAGTTGTATGCAAGGGAAATTAATGTAAAGTGCATTGTTATACCATTTTATCAAATAATGGGAAACATTAAGTATAGTAATGATAAAATTTGCCATGTAAAAAAACTTTCCGCATAATGACCTAGTCTCATCCCTTTTTAGATTAGTATACAGTGTTTTTATTGTAATTACTGTTCTTGAATCTCTGGTAGTACAAATGTAAGGATTAGCATGGTTGTGATGGTGTCGCATGTAAAGTAAGACTGAAAAAGAAGAAATGTCAGTAGTATATTTGATGTGAGCATGGTGAACTGTATGTTTAAAAGTGAAAAAACTAAGTATTAAGAGGCTGAGAGAATGAAAATCTCACAGAGGAAGAGGAAGAAGGAGAGGTACCATTGTCTGGTGGTGATGTTGTAGCTAGTAAAGAAAGACTTTAAAAGGTAAAAAGGAAGATATGACAGTGTATTTATTTTGAACTTGGTGAAATGTATGTTTGTTTAAAAGTGAAGAAATGTGTGTTATTGAAATGTCATGAGACTGAGGGCTTCACAGAGGAAGAGAAAAGGCGCCAGTGTTTATTAAACAATCTGCAGATGCACCAAACGGGAATAAAGGGGGCCCGCGGTTAACGGCGCAGTCGGTTTTATGGCTGTTGTCAAAAATATTCATTAAAAAAATAAGGAATTTTAAGGTATTTTTCTGGGCTCAGCTCATGTCGGCCTATGAAAGGATCCTTAATATCATTCTTTCTAGGCAAAATTAATCTAAAATTACCAGAGAAAAACAAAATTAAGAAAATGTCAGTAAAACTGACTCGCTCACTCTATAAAAGAAGTGTCGGTATGAGAATAGGGGCGAGTGGGATCACTACCACGAGACATTCACCATTTAGACCTTCCAATCAAAATCCCCACTAGAGAGAGCTGATACTAACGGGTGATGCGGCCGCTACTACTACTACTAGGGACGCCACGGACAGCAGCGCCCCTAGCGGTCATCCTTAATTATTAGCAGTACGCGTTGTACGCATTTTTTCACTTGTGCTGTTTATCTTTGGATTTACCTCCTTATCTATCATGGAACGTGCTGCCATCGCATCGGCTAAGTTAAGTGCCTCATAAGTAGTATTTTACCGTATTTTAGTCTTCCAGGGACCAGTATTTTCCTTCTAATAGGTCATATACGGTTTCCCGGTCGACTCGTGGCAGCGCCATGCTGCCTCATGTTAAGAATTCCCGGTCTTCCATACTGGGACTTCTTGTACTTATGGGCTTACTATATCACGTTCATCGTTTTTTACATCGCCTTTTTAGCTAGGTTAGCCCATTTACCAATTCTCTTAGTTTGGTATTTAGGGCTATTCTGTCTGGCAGGCCCAGCATCCCGGCTCTTGCTCTTCATCGGCTATTGCTGGCTCCGAGTAGTCTACTGTTCCTCGGAACAGTTTGCCTCCTCCTGGGCTTCTTTTTCTTTTACTAAAAGTGTCTTTTCCACCTTTTACGATGTAATTTTAGTTCTATTTAGGGTGTTAGGCTAGCCTAGGTGCATGTCCCATGTATTGGTACAGCCTGGTTCACGTGGCCCTCCCACGGTTGTGTTGCTATCGCGGCTTAGGCCACTTGCGGTCACGTGTTCCATCGCACCTTACCCTTCCCCTTCCCTCCCTACCAGGTATAGGGAGGGGTCTGGGGGACCCCTTGGTTACCATGACAAACCTCAGTAGCCTTCCTCCCTCCTTCTCTGAGGAGGCCAGGGTTCTTCCCAGCTGGGGTTTAGGGCGACCACTTGTTTCGGGTACCGGGGTCAGCCGAGGGTAGTTGTTGGGACGGGGAGGAGTAGGCCACCCCCCCCTCTCTCTCTCCCGCCGCGTTACGCCGGGAACAACCCCCCCCCATTGCTCAGTCCCACCTTTCCCCTACTATAACGAACGGAGCCTTCCGCCGCAGCCGGGGCACCTTTGGTTATAGTTCGTCTGGCTCCGCCAGCGGGCGGGGTGGTCACTACTAGTGGTCTATTGCTTGCCTACTATATCCTTCCCTTTTTTCCCGCTACCGGAGGAGAGCTTGCTTCTTACCCGGGCACTCTTCTAGTAGACGGGGGACAAAAGACTGATATTTATTTCGTTATATTTAAGGATATACCCTAATTTTACGATGAATTTTAGTATTATATAACTGTGTGTATACCATCTCCTGTCGTCTTCCGTCTGTGGTTTCATCTCCACCACCACACCTGGTTGGATTCTTTCTCTTGTCTCCGGCGTAGCCTTGGACAAACTCCAACCATCTTGTTACCACACGTATTATGGCGGGGCTCTGGCTTAATCTAACTTTCTCGCTCCGGCATGCAGCGGAGCAATTGTTAGGCTGTAAGTGTTCTCCTGACGCTTATGTATCTTTCCACTTACAGGCTACCAACTGTCAGGTCCTAGGGTGCAATGCGACTCTGTACGACCCCTGCGCCCACGATGAGTGCAGGTCTCACGCCGCGTGTGCCACGACTCACAACGCCATGATCGTCTGGCACCCGGAAGCCTGCGCCATCTGTTATGACCTTGTCAGTCAGCTGGTGGGGTGGGTAAGTCGATTTTAGACTTCTTTATCGTATTACTAACAACACTTAGTCATAAGCTTGTTAAACCCCGTCCCCGCCACTAGAAGCTTCATTTCGCCTTCTCTTTCAGGCTGCCGGTGTGAGGGAAGTCGCCCTAGCAACCCTGAAGGCTTGGGTGGGCGGCTTCGGGAGAACGCCGCCAAGGGCCAGCCATACATCTTGGATAAGAAGCTGGCCGTTCAGATTTTCCCCGGCGGCAAGTCAACAGGATACGTTGACCCTATCTCTGCAGCCCCTCTCATCGCCTCCATCCAGCAAGAGGTGCAGCAGTCGTTCGGGGCCTAAATATTGAGCCTATGGCGGTAGGTGCGGAGGATTTGTTGGTTGAGGTAGGTGTGTCGGGCGCCCAAGGTCTTTCCTTGGGCGCTCCTGGATCTTCTCCTGTCCCTTCTTCTACTGCTTCTTTCCAAGGCTTTTCGGGATCTGAGATCCCTGCCCGCTCTCCCGCTCTCTCTGTACCCCCAAAGGTGAAGGGACAGAGAGAACAGAAGACCCTCCATAAGACGACTTCTAAAAGTCGTCGTCGTCTTCTTCAGTTAAGAAGTCTTCGACTTCCTATGCTGACGCGGTGAAGGCTAAGCCGAGCTCTTCATACTCCAAGAGCTCTAGAAGCAAGGCTTCTAAGGAGAAGGCTCGCGCTCCTGCTGAGCCAATGCCTTCTCCGGCCTCTACCGCATCCACTCCGGCAACGCCGGTTGGAGTAGCGGGACCGAGCACCTTTGATCCCACTGCCTTCTCAGCAGTGGTGATGCAACAGGTAGGAGAGATGGTAGGCTCACAGGTCTCCGCCCTCGGAACCAAGTTCGAACAGATGTTTGCACAGCTGTCGAGCACCCTGAGTCAGTCGGGCCAGTCCATCCAAGATCTCTCTAACAGAGTTAGAGAGAATGAGGACCGAGTAGCTGGGCTTGCTCAGGCTCCTCATCCAGTCTCCCCAGTAGCAGGTGCTGGTATTCTCCAGCTACCTCCTTATGAGTCGCTACCAGCCTTCTCCATGGATAACCCATGGAGAGTGGCCGCTTACGCTCCATTCAAGGACGGTATGATCTCTGTCCCGGAGTGTGGAACTCGAAGGATTGACGACTTCGAGTTTTATCCTCCGGGATTGACTCAGCCTTTCATTGGATATGCTAGGCTGACCGTGGCGGCCCTCACTAGGGAGGACAAGATCTCCAGAGAGAACGTGCTTTATAGTAGAGAGCACGCTCAGCGGGAATGGGTTTCACTGCCTTGAGGACTGGGAGTGTACCAACACTAAGCTCCAGGCTTTCAAGAGTCCTTTCACTAATTTTGCGACGGAGGAGGAGGCTTCTCTTCCGTTCGCTACCAAAAATAGTGGAAGCGACTCTTCAGGCAGTCCTCAAGGATGAGCCCATGCCACAGCTGAGGGAAGCGGATTCTACTTCTCCGCTCTTTCCAGCCTTCGGAGAATTGTGGGAGAACTTGCCTGCCACTTTCACGCTTGGTAAGCTCAAACCGGACTGTGCAATGGACCAGTTGGCGAAAAGCTTCCAAGGCTGCCTGATACCTTGATCCAGGCAGAGTTCGAACGCTCGAACTAGGTTTGGAAGATCCCTCAATTCTCTAATTATCACTGAGATGGCTGCTCTATTGTATGGCACGGAACCTCTATTTAAGATTCTGGCCAAGTCTCAGCTTCAAACGGTTCAGACGGATGCTTTCGACTTCTTCCAAGCTAGGAGGAACTGCCGAAAGCACGTTCTGCAGGAGTGCACTATTAGGCACGAACCTAATAGACTCCTGGCTTCCAGCATGTGGGGGGCGGACCTCTTCCCAGAGTCCGCTGTGAATGAGGTGCACCATGAGGCTGCTAGGCTCAACCAGAGCCTAGAGCTAGGTGGGGTATCTCCTAAGAAGGAAACAAGAATCCGCCCCCGCTGCTGGTAAGAAACTAAAAAAGTCTGGTAAAAGGTTCCAACCTTACCAAAAACATCAGCAGCAACAGCAATTCGTTCAGGCCGTCCCAGTTACCCAACAGGGACAACCTTCAACCTCAAAACAGACCCAACCCATCCTCCTGTTGTCTCCTCAGTCGCAACCCTCGACCTTCTACGCACTCTCGCCGGCCTTCAACCCTATGTATGAAGGTCAGGCTTACCCTCCCTTTAATAGGCAGTCGAGAGGTAGCAGAGCGACGAGGCCACTTTCGCCAGCGTGGCACAGGAAGAGCGACAAGGGGTAGGCAGTTCAGAGGAGGGCGTGGAGGTCAACCCGCCCAACAACAGTGAGGCTCCCCAGGTAGGAGGGAGGCTGTTCCTCTTCCGTCACAGGTGGGGGTTCAGCAATTGGGCACAGAGCATAGTGTCCAAGGGATTGGGTTGGAGTTGGATCAAAGATCCCCCTCCAATCAAATCATTTTATCAGGAACCTTCAAAGGAATTGACAGATTATGCGAGCGAACTCCTTCAGAAAGGAGCTATTGCGAGAGTCAAGCATCTAAAATTTCAAGGTCGCTTATTCAGCGTGCCAAAGAAAGGCTCAACAAAAAGAAGGGTAATCTTAGACTTGTCAAGGCTAAACTCTTTCATTTGTTGCGACAAGTTCAAAATGCTTACCATCTCGCAGGTAAGGACCTTACTTCCTCGTGGAGCCGTCACATGCTCCATCGATCTTACAGACGCATATTATCATATCCCTATAGCCAGGCACTTCCGCCCATTCCTAGGATTCAGACTAGGAAATCAGACATTCTCATTCAAAGTGATGCCCTTCGGTCTGAATGTAGCCCCCAGGGTATTCACGAAAAATAGCAGAAGTGGTGGTGCAACAATTGAGAACTCAGGGGATAATGGTAGCAGCATACCTCGACGATTGGTTGATCTGGGCACCAACAGTCGAGGAATGTCTCAAAGCCACCAAAAAGGTAGTTCAATTTCTGGAACATCTGGGGTTCCAGATAAACAAAACGAAATCCAGACTTACTCCAGAGTCTCGTTTTCAGTGGCTAGGAATCCAATGGGATTTGTCTTCCCACAATCTGTTCAATTCCAGTGGTCAAACGGAAAGAAATAGCCAAGTCTGTGAAACAATTTCTCAAATGCAAACAAACATCAAGGAGAAGCCAGGAAAGAATCCTAGGTTCTCTTCAGTTTGCCTCAGTGACAGACATCCTCCTGAAAGCAAGGCTGAAAGATATAAACAGAGTTTGGCGATCGAGAGCAAACGCCAAATCTCGAGACAAGTTGTCAGTAATTCCACAGATCCTTCGCAATCAACTCCGTCCATGGACAAAAGTGAAGAACCTGGCCAAACTAGTACCCCTTCAATATCCCCTTCCAGTGTTAACCATTCACACGGATGCCTCCCTGTCCGGGTGGGGGGGATATTCTCAATTCAAACAAGTTCAGGGTGACTTGGTCAGTTCAGTTCCGCCAGCTCCACATAAACGTTTTGGAAGCAATGGCAGTATTTCTTACCCTGATGAGACTTCTTCCCCCGAAAAAGTCTCATCTAAGACTAGTTTTGGACAGTGCAGTGGTAGTTCATTGCATCAACAGGGGAGGGTCCAAATCCAAACATGTGAACCATGTCATGATAGCCATCTTTGCACTAGCAGACAAACACAAAATAGGCATCTGTCCGCCACTCACCTGGCGGGGGTAAGAAATGTGATAGCAGACGCTTTGTCCCGGTCGGTCCCTCTGGAATCAGAATGGTCCCTGGACGACAGGTTCCATTCCAGCGGATATGCCGGAGAGTCGCCCCAGGTCTCCAAGTAGAATCTCTTCGCTTCACAAGCAAACCACAAGCTCCCTTGCTATGTGGCCCCCAACCTGGACCCTCTGGCTTATGCCACGGACGCCCTGTCGTTAGATTGGAATCAGTGGAGAAAAATTTATGTCTTTCCTCCAGTGAATCTTCTCTTGAAAGTCTTGAGCAAGCTGAGGACTTTCAAGGGACTAGTAGCCCTGATTGCTCCAGACTGGCCCAAGAGCAACTGGTATCCTCTGCTTCTGGAATTGGGTCTCTGACCTCAACGGATTCCCAATCCCAAGCTGTCACAATCAGTACAAATGAGGACTGTGTTCGCTTCCTCAGGAATTCTTCAGACCCTAACTTTATGGACTTCATGAAGTTTGCGGCTAACAAAGATGCTAACATTGATCCACAAAACATCCTCTTCCTAGAATCAGATAAGAGAGAGTCAACTATTAGACAATATGACTCAGCTGTTAAAAAATTAGCATCCTTCCTGAAAGAATCGAACACCACAACCATGACAGTTAACTTAGCTATATCCTTTTTCAGATCCTTGTTTGAAAAAGGTTTAGCAGCTAGCACTATTACTACTCATAAATCGGCTTTTGAAGAAGATCTTCCAGTTGGGTTTCCAGATAGACCTAACTGAATCTTACTTTACGTCTATCCCTAAAGCCTGTGCTAGACTTAGAACCTCTCAAAGGCCTACTGCAGTTTCATGGTTCTTAAATGATGTCCTCAAACTAGCATCAGATACTGACAACTCGTCTTGTACATTCATAATGCTTCTTAGAAAGACGTTATTCTTATTAAGCCTAGCTGCAGGAGCTAGAATTTCAGAACTGTCGGCTCTATCCAGAGATGCGGGTCATGTGGAATTCCTCCCCTCAGGAGAAGTTCTGCTTGCTCCGGATCGTAGTTTTTTGGCTAAAAATGAGGATCCTCTTGCAAGGTGGTGGGGCTCCTTGGAAAGTCATCCCACTTCCGCAGATCCTTCTCTCTGCCCAGTATCAACTTTAAGAGCCTTTCTATCTCGCACATCCTCAAGATCCTCAGGTTCTCTCTTCATGAGAGAAAAAAGGTGGTACTTTATCAATAAAAGGAATTAGACAACAGATCCTTTACTTCATTAAACAAGCCAATCCTGATTCATTTCCAAAAGCACATGACATCAGGGGAGTAGCCACCTCAATTAACTACTTTCAACATATGAACTTCGAGGATCTTAAAAAGTATACTGGATGGAAATCTCCGACAGTCTTTAAACGTCACTATCTAAAGTCCGGTTGGAATCTTTAAAATTTTCTGCAGTAGCAGCGGGAAACATTGTTTCTCCTGATACTGTATGGTAGTCATAGTATAGATCCAGGTCTCCTTTCTACCTACCTCGTACAACATGCCTCACCCTATCGCCATGCTACTCGGATACTCTAGCCTTAGCCGCTGAGATCATATTGGTGGATTGTCCCTTATTTTTTTGCTAGGGACATCCACACTATGTACTTATAATGTACTTCAGTGTACCTACCCTTATTTTTTTATGCTAGGGTAGGACACAATGTGTTTGTATATTATGTAAATACCTTATTTAAGTGAATCTATTTTGTTAAATTGCATTGCATTATTGTATATTACTATGTTTAATATAAGTTAATTTTAAGTACTTTATATTATTGGCTTTCTTTTTATGTCATTGTTTAGAATAAGTTAGATTTAAGGTACTTAGTTTGTATTCTGTAATATACCTGATTCACTTATATTATATCCCTCTTTTTTACAACTGATTTTCATTTGTCCTTTTTCCCATCTTGTCTGTTTCTCTGGTACTCTTTCATAGGCCGACACGAGCTGAGCCCAGAAAAAGGATTTTGACGTAGGAAAAATCTATTTCTGGGTGATTGGCTCGTGTCGCCCTATGAAACCCACCCTGTATTTGTTTGCCCTCCCTGCAGGACAAGATGTTCATAGATTAAGGATGACCGCTAGGGGCGCTGCTGTCCGTGGCGTCCCTAGTAGTAGTAGTAGCGGCCGCATCACCCGTTAGTATCAGCTCTCTCTAGTGGGAATTTTGATTGGAAGGTCTAAATGGTGAATGTCTCGTGGTAGTGATCCCACTCGCCCCTATTCTCATACCAACACTTCTTTTATAGAGTGAGCGAGTCAGTTTTACTGACATTTTCTTAATTTTGTTTTTCTCTGGTAATTTTAGATTAATTTTGCCTAGAAAGAATGATATTAAGGATCCTTTCATAGGGCGACACGAGCCAATCACCCAGAAATAGATTTTTCCTACGTCAAAATCCTTTTTACGGCACAATATTGGGTCAGCAGCGCCACTAGTGCTGTTATGTCTAATGTCTAACGAGTACATACATTAGTAGAAATACCGTTCAGCCCATAAAGGTTATGCAAATGATATTAATAAATTGTATTGAGAGTTATTACATAGGTATTAGGGGAAAATATATGCCTCTGACGCTGTTCTATGCCGAAAATATAGAGTTAAATGAGTGCAAATATAGCTTTGGATATGTCGATTTATAAATGTTCATGCTTTTATGGTTAAAATGTGTATGAAAATATTTTACGTATAGGTATTTTTATACATTCAACTTCCCTGGTAGATATATACTTAGCTATAGACTCCGTCGTCCCCGACAGAAATTCGAATTTCGCGGCACACACTACAGGTAGGTCAGGTGATCTACCGCCACTGCCGCTGGGTGGCAGAACTAGGAACCATCCCATTTTCTAAAACAGATTTGCTCTGTCGAGGGTAGCCATAACATTGTTGTTGTTACCTCCTGACTTGGATTTCGTTTTTCATCGCCGTTGATCTTCTGGACTGTCTTTTTGGTGACGTATTTGGATCTGTGGTTTGGCATACGCTTTTGTGGAACGTTTTTTGGATTTTGGCTTTGGATTTTGCTCAAAAATGTCTGATTCTAGCTGCGAAGTTAGAAGATGTATGAATGAGGGTTGTTTGGTGAGGTTACCGAAAGTGTCGTTAGATCCTCACAAGGTATGCAAGAAGTGTAGGGGATATGAATGCACGAGAAATAACACGTGTGCTGAATGTGTGAATATGGATGAGGAAGGATGGAAGAAACTAGATTCCTACTTAAGGAAACTAGAAAGAGATAGGGTTAGAAAGGCTGTCTCTAGAAGTATGAGTAGATCACGCTCCTAAAAAACGACGGCCAGTTAGTATATAACTAACCCCCCAAGTAATTGATTACCTCACATGCAGTATCAACCTCTCCCGTAGCAGATGTTGCAAGTTCTGCTGCGGAGATTGCAAATCTGAAGACCGCATTAAGAAGGATGGAGCTTGAAATGCAAGCTCTTGAAGGTAAGAATGTGGAAAGTGACATAAGTGTCCCCAGTGTAGTGGAGGGTGCGTCTGATCGGCTCTGTCTCGCTCCCAGACCTAGAACCTCTTCCAAGCTCCCAGGCCCAGAGGAGAAGGAATGTCGACAGTCGTACGGAGGTTACGGAGAATCCCCACCGGTCAGGCGTCCCCTTGGCAGAATCTGTAGCGCCCAGACTGCCAAGGATCGCCATTGGAAAGGCATCCTGAAAGAGTGCTTTTCGTCATCCGATTCGTCTCCTCGAAGAAGTGATGGACTTCCGACGAAACTGTCGCGTCCGATCAAGAGGAGTTGGAAAGCTCCGACGTTGGACTCGACGCCCGGAACGTTTTCCGGACGATTCTCCCTACGAGAGGAAAAGAGCCAAAAGGACAATATCTCGATCTCCTACACCTTCCAGAGCGCATTCTCCTATTCATGACAAAGAGAAAGAAGAAACAGCGACGGACATCTACGTAAAATGCAGGAGCAGATTTCCTCTTTAGTAGGAGTATTGAGAAAAGACCTCCCGAGGGAAAAAGGACGATTTTCTTCCGGTTAAGAGATCTCGTCCGAAGGGTGTTCCGGACTCCAGACTTATCTCCTCTAACTCCTCGTACGAGTACAGAGAGGAATAAAGAAAGAAGGATGAAAACTCATAGAATTGAGACGCAACATACGGACAATGACGAAGAGTGTCCGAGTCGGACAGAACCACCAGGCGCTCGGCGCCAGAATTGGACTACTCGAACGGGAGGAAAAAGTGTCCTACGCGGACGGCGCCAACCAGACACATTCGCCAGAAGCGGACAGCCCGGACAGGCAGATATGTCCTATGCGGACAACTATGTTCAAGCGATGCCTGCCTACCGCGGACAGCCGTGGCAAGGCGGACAGCCTGGATAGGAAAAAACGTCGTGCGCAGGCAACTCCGTCCGGGCGCCAGGAGCCAGAAGCGGACAAGACGGACAGGCAGAAGTGTCGTACTGGAATGACACCAGCCAAGCGCCAAGTTCCATATGTGGACAGCTCGGACAGACAACACAGTCCGAGACGGACAGATACGTCCAAGCGCATTGAAAGATTTTCTTCAAAAGAACAGTACGGAGAAAAAATCAACCAGGAAGCGTCTCTTTATGATTTGGACCAGGAACGGATTTCTCTGGACAGAGACGAAAGACGTCGCACAGCGGCCGTCGTCTGTTCACGATATGTCCGTTTCTGGTGAAAATCTGCCGCAAGCACAGCTGTCCTCCTGAGAAGAATGCAAAACTGTCGCACAGGCGGCCGTCATTCTCTTTTGTCCAGGAGGGCTTAGATGATGATCGGGTTTTTTTCTCAGGATCGGGATTATCCCGACAGGGACACAAGATGTCGCACAGGCGGCCGTCAACCTTGTCGGGAGGCAGTTGATCCTGCGAAGAGTCCTTCACCTTGTAAGAAGAGACGTTTCTCCCTCGGCTAATAATGATTCTCCGTGGAACTTGCATTAGAAGATGTCTCTGACACCGAAGATCAAAAAGCGGCGGGACTATCAGACTACAAAGCGTTGGCTGCGCTTTTACTCCAAGAATTTGGAGATTCATTGAGTCCCTGCGCTCCTCCTTCTCCTCGGTCGCTGTTCACGATGCGCGAAAACCGCAAACGTCGTCCTCCTTCTTGAAGATGCGGCCGACAATTTCCATGAAGAAGGCTTTGCAGTCTTTTGGAAATTGGCTTAACTCCAAGAAGGAGGGAGGGAAAGACTGTCTTTACCTGCCCTCCTCCAGACTTTCTTTTGGGAGGAGGGGTATCTGGTATGAGACAGGCGAAGCAATGGGACTCGCCCTCCCAGCGACTGCAGAGGCAGATTTCTCAACGCTGGTGGACGCGTCAAAGAGACGCTCTCTTTCTTCAGCCAAGACAACTTGGGGAATGTCTGAAATGGACCATCTCCTCAAGTGATTGTTCCATGTCTGGAAGTTTTCAACTTTCTGGACTGGTCCCTTGGGTGATGGCCAAGAGGACACAAGACAATGAACAACTGAGCCCCGATATCCTTAATAGTATTTTGACTTGTATGGATAAAGCAGTGCAAGACGGATCGGGAGAAGTGGCCTCCCTTTTCGGGGCGGGAATACTTAAGAAGAGAACTGTATTCAGTTCTTTTCTTACGAAAGCTGTCTCTCCGGGCACAGAGGTCGTCCCTTCTGTACGCTCCTCTGTCTAACCAGCTTTTCCCTTCTCAGTTAGTGAAAGATATTTCTCACTCACTTACCGAGAGGGCGACAGGGACCTTTCTGGTTCAATCAACCAAAAGGCCGAGGACAGCTGTTCCTGCCATGAAGGGGGAGACACGGGTCCCGAAGCCGCCCTTTCGAGGGAGTTCATCTTCGAGATCCTCCTTTAAGAAGAGAGGAGCAGAAAGAAGAGGTAGGGCTTCTGCCTTTAGACCTACCAAGAAAAGCAAATGAACCTCAAGTCCTCCAAACACCAGTAGGCGCCAGACTACTGAATTTTGCAGAAGAATGGACGTCGAGAGGGGCGGACAACTGGTCCCTCTCAATTGTGAGGAGAGGATATCTCATCCCCTTCAGGGACAGACCTCCCTTGACGTCTATTCCGAGAGAACTGTCGGCGAAGTACGCGGACCCTGTCAAGAGGAAGATCCTTCTGCAATTAGTAGAACAAATGTTGGACAAGGAGGCCATAGAATTGGTACCGGATCCACACTCTCAGGGCTTTTACAATCGACTGTTCCTAGTTCCGAAAGCCTCGGGAGGGTGGAGACCTGTCCTGGATGTGAGCGCACTGAACCGATTCGTAGAGAAACAGAAGTTCTCTATGGAAACATCCAAATCAGTGCTAGCGGCTCTGCGTCCAGGAGATTGGATGGCCTCCTTGGATCTACAAGATGCATATTTTCACGTCCCTCTTCATCCGTCATCGAGGAAATATCTACGATTCATGATGCAGGGATGGGTCTTTCAATTCAGGGCCATGTGCTTCGGCCTGTCTACGGCTCCTCAAGTGTTCACCAACCTGATGAGGAACGTAGCACGGTGGCTTCATCTGGAGGGGGTGAACATATCCCTCTATCTGGACGACTGGGCTAATAAGGGCCAAGTCAAAAGAACAATGTTTGGAGGACGTAGAAACGACGTTGAATCTCGTTCGCTCACTCGGACTGCTCGTGAACCTCGAGAAGTCTCAGATGGTCCCCAGCCAAGACATTGTCTATCTGGGGATTCAGATGGATTCTTGGGGTTTTCGAGCATTTCCATCGCAAGACAGAATTGCTCGAGGCTTGGAGAAAATATCAAACTTCTTAGGGAAAGAACGAAGCTCAGCGAGGGAATGGTTAAGTCTTCTGGGCACCCTTTCGTCGCTGGAGCAGTTCATTTCCCTAGGGAGGCTCAATCTGAGACCTCTGCAATTTTACCTGCAAAGAATGTGGGACAGAAAGAAAGGGGATCTTTCGGATCAGTTTCCCATTCTTCAAGAAATAAAATTAGACCTGAGGTGGTGGTTAACCCCGCTTCAGAAGAACGAAGGCATATCCCTTGCGATTCGGAACCCTCTCCTAGTGTTGTTTTCCGGCGCCTCGGAAACGGGATGGGGAGCAACTCTAGGAAAGAAGGAAGTGTCAGGAACCTGGACAGGAGAACAGGTGTCCTGGCATATAAATGTAAAAGAACTTATGGCAGTTCATCTAGCCTTGAAGTACTTCGAGTCGGAGGTCAGAGGCGTGGTTAGTCCAGGTAAATTCGGACAATACCACGGCTCTGGCTTACATCCGAAAACAGGGGGGGACTCACTCGCTTACACTATACAAGATAGCGAGAGACCTCTTGATATGGGCAGAGGAACGAGGCACTGTATTGCTGACGAGGTTTGTACAAGGGACAAAAAATGTCAGAGCAGACAGACTCAGCAGGAAGAACCAGGTCCTTCCAACAGAGTGGACCCTACACTCCGCCGAAGTCTGCCCGAAAGCTCTGGTCTCTCTGGGGGAAGCCTCAGATAGACCTGTTCGCCACATTTCTCTCCAGAAGGATAGAAAACTTTTGCTCCATTGTAGAAGATCCAAGAGCAATAGCGATAGATGCTTTTCTCATGGACTGGTCGGGCATAGATGCCTACGCTTTTCCCCCGTTCAAGATCCATGGGGAAGTGTTAAGAAAGTTCCGTTCCTCGGAGGCGACGAAACTGACTCTAATCGCCCCATATTGGCCCGCTCGAGATTGGTTCACAGAGGTACTGGAATGGACGGTGGACTTCCCCAGATCTCTTCCCATGAGGACAGATCTGCTCAAACAACCCCACTTCGAGAGATATCACGGAAACATCCACGCTCTCTCCCTGACTGCCTTTCGACTATCGAAAGACTTGTCAGAGCGAGAAGGCTTTTTCGCGAAAAGCTGCAAGCGCAATTGCCAGAGCCCGCAGGTCCTCTACTCTGCGGGTCTATCAATCGAAGTGGGAAGTCTTCCGTAGATGGTGTAGGTCGAAGAAGCTGTCCTCTTCCGATACCTCTGTGACCGAAATTGCTGATTTCCTTATCTTCCTTAGAGAGGAATCACGTTTAGCTGTTTCTACCATAAAAGGTTATAGAAGTATGCTCTCGGCTGTATTTAGAAACAGGGGCCTTAACATAGAAGACAATAAGGATCTCCATGATTTGATAAGATCCTTTGGTACTACAAAGTCTAAATCCTTTACCACTCCAATTTGGAACCTAGATGTGGTCCTCCAGTTTCTCTCTTCGGATACTTTCGAACCACCTGATAAGGCATCCTTTAGAGACCTCTCGAGGAAGTGCATTTTTCTCTTGACCCTCGCGACGGCCAAGAGGGTCAGTGAGATACATGCATTAGACTCTCGGGTGTAGGTTTTAGAGGAGATTCTGCTGTTGTCTTTTCCAACCTTTGTTTTTTGGCCAAGAATGAGAATCCTTCTAAGCCTTGGCCCAGAAGTTTTGAAATCAAGGGCCTCTCTCCCCTTGTGGTAGAGAAACAGAAAGGTCTCTCTGTCCGGTCAGAGCACTGAAGTTTTATCTGAAGAGAAAGAGTCAACTTCAAGTTGTAATCAGAGCCTATGGTGCGCGGTAAGGAACCCGAAGAGGCAAATGTCGAAGAATGCATTAGCATTCTTCGTAAGAAATGTGATAACGGAGGCTCACATGAAATGCCAAGAGGAAACATTTAAGCTGCTTAGGGTTAGAGCACACGAAGTCCGTGCAATTGCAACTTCCCTAGCCTTTAATAGAAATATGTCAATGAAAGACATATTAGCAGCAACAATATTGGAGATGCAACTCGGTATTTGCCTCCCACTACTTAAAAGACGTCAGAGTGACTTATGAAAAGTGTTTTTCTCTTGGACCTTATGTATCAGCGGATACCGTGCGTGGGACAGGTGGGAGCTGGTACTGATTCCTTAAATAAATATTGTTTTTAAACTCTAAAAGATTGTTTGGTTTTGAGTTTTTTATGGTCGTTTGAAAGGATGTTGGGGGGATAACTCCTTTCAATCGTCGTTTACTAACCCCGGTTATTAGGATCGAGGGTGATCAGGATCGGTGTTATGCTCCTTAAATGATGCCATATGGCAAGGTGTTTTGTCATGTAAGTGGATAGGACCCCATTGACAAAGATCCTTTGGTTCTGTCGAGTAAGTGGATAAGACCCCATCAACAGACCATCAAGAATTCTTAGCATGAGGTCACTACCTCGCTGAGGCTCTTAGGCGATGTAAGCTCCTAGGCAGTAGCCATGAAGTCTTTCGCCGACACAGGTAGGAACCAAGGTTTCTTATATTTTTGTTACCTACAACGTATGTTGTTCCCTGTCTATTCAGTAATTAGCTGTCTCTTACCCTCCGCCAAAGGTGCCAATCAGCTAAGTATATATCTGCCAGGGAAGTTGAATGTATAAAAATGATATTGTCATGATACAATAAAGTTTTATACATACTTACCTGGCAGATATATACTTAGCTATAGACTCCGTCGTCCCCGACAGAAATGCGAATTTCGCGGCACACACTACAGGTAGGTCAGGTGATCTACCGCCACTGCCGCTGGGTGGCAGAACTAGGAACCATCCCATTTTCTAAAACAGATTTGCTCTTCCACCTGTCTCCTGAGGGGAGGCTGGGTGGGCCATTTAATAGTATATATCTGCCAGGTAAGTATGTATAAAACTTTATTGTATCATGACAATATAATTTTTATTTCTGCACATAAATATGATACAAAGGCAGCTTTAGAAACTGCCCTTCCCGTTATCAAATATGATGTTTTTTCATGTTCATTCTTGTAAGCCGCCGCCTGCCGCTCTTCCGAAAATATCAAGTTAAAAAAATTGCAAATTTAACGATCGATGTGTCGATTTCATAAATGTTCATGCTTTAATGTTTAAAATGTGTATCCAAATGTATTATGTATAGGGTATTTTTAATTCTGTGCAGAAATATGATACAAAGGCAGCTTTTTGAAACTGCCCTTCACGTTATCAAATACAATGTTTTTTCATGTTCATTCTTGTAAGCAGCTGCATGCTGCTCTTCCGAAAGTATAGAGTTAAAAAGAATGCAAATTTAGCGGTTGATGTGTCGATTTTATTAATGTTCATGCTCTTATGTTTAAAATGTGTATGAAAATATATTACGTATAGAGTATTTTTATTTTTGTACATAAATATGATACAAATTAAGGCAGCTTTTGTAACTACGCTCATCGTTATCAGAGGATGTTTTTTCATGTTCGTTCTTGTCCGCTACTGTTCCGAAAAATGCATGGTGTATTTTATTAATTATGCACCTTTTCCATAAATCCCTTAAAAAGTTATACATTACTTCACTGTATCCAATAATATTATATGCATTCTCATATTATTGTATTATAAAATACTACGGCAAATCTAAGTTAGTATTCCGCGGAGCGGCCAATGTTTTGGTTTCAAATCAACTGATAACGAACATGAGTTTGTTTCGCCATATTTAACGCAATTCTGAGCGAATTTTCTTGCTTCTAGTTGGCATTAACGAATATCTAGATAGTACTTGACTTGAATGAGACAAGGTTATTTTTCCTTATACGACATGTTTTTAGGTGTAAATATGAATGGAATATGTCTCGGTGTGATTGTGAATTTTTTTTTTTGTTAACAGATTACGTTGGCGGCATGTTTATTGCATAAAAAAATTATGTGATTCCGTTCGCAATTTTCCTTTATATCATCATAATACGAATTTTGCATTATTTATCTTATATCGGCGTGAAACCAACAGTAAAATGTGTTCTTTCAAGCCCAGTAGTTTTGATTAAAATTACTTTGTCTCAATTTTATCTACGGTTGTGTTTGATGGCATACGTTTACTGGAGTTTTATCCTTGTTGCTGATGCATGATAATAGTCATTAGCAGCGTGAACAGTTTTCTCAGCTTCAGTTATAACTAGGTTTAAATTTAACAGTATATTTCCCGATTGATCTTTGATGTATATTGATCTTTGATGTATAGCGAATAAAGTTATTACATTAAGATATCTCAGTTCTATTCTTCATAATGTCATTTATAACAACTAGGTAATAGTGTACTATAGTACAATGATTGAAATACAAGCCAAACGGATGTTATCGAATTCGGTTGTACTTAAAAAAAAAAAGTTGCTTCACGTTTGGTTGTTCATGGCTATACACGTTTATGCAACGAGTATAACGTTAAAACCATACTTTCATCATTCTCTTTTGATGTTTTTGAACTTATGTAACTAGAAGATGGGATAAAGTTAGGCTGTTGTAATTTGGTCTCTCATAAAATCGGATTATCGTAAGACGAATTATCGTAACTTGAACACTACAGCTACCTGTACACTGTATAATGCCTTATTATATCTTTATATACTCTAGACACCCAAAGGATTAAAGCAAGGCTTTTTTCACTTTACAGTATTTATAATACCATAATGCACTGTACAGAAAATTCTATAGATCTACGTATACTGCATAAATATAATTTTACTTATTGCACCATTGCGGGATTTAGGCGCCATTTGACTGGTCTAGTGTGCTGTTAACTAGTCTAGAATTTTGAAAGAAGGTGTGCGGCAGCCGTAGGCTTTAAAATCGCTTAGCGTCTAAAATCACTTAGCGTTGCCGACCAGGAACGGAACCCCTGCCGCTAACCGAGGGCCGCCTGTAATGTTGACATAACCAAAAACTCTGTTCTGCGGTCCTTGCTGCATGGCAGTTACACAAACTTACTTACATTATTGACAGTTTATTAATTTAGAAAACAATGATTAAGAGTTGAGAACTATTGTTCTGTTGCATGTAATGGTAAGATTGATGGATATTACTTATATATGAATATTAAGTGGTTAACAATCTTTTAAGTGTTAGTAATAATAGACTAACTGGCAACTGCCACTATGACTGTATGTTATGAGAGATGAACATCAGAGAGGAGATAGTGTATGAGAGAGAGACAGATGAAAGTAAAAAAAGAATGGAAATTAGGATCTCATTATAAAACCACCATCCTCCAACACAAGTACTTATGTCATTTCTGAAGTTCAAGTCTCCTTAAACAAGAATTCCACTGATGTTTTTATATAGATTCTGTTGTGTTGGTCCTTTATAATAAAGAGCACTCTTATTTACAGTATTATATTCCCAAATTTTCTTTTGTTGATGTGACCCAGTAATCACAGGTACAAGTATATTATGCAATCATATTTTTATTCTAAAAGTTTTGCCTTTTATAAGAATATCATTATAGAAAAAGTATCATGATGACTGAGTAGTCATTTTTGAGAAGTTTCCAGATAAATTTCCATTATTCTTATATTTACAGAAGGACCCAGGAGCACAGTCAACTTGGCTGCGTGCTATTCCAGGATGCTGGCTTCCGTTTCACTGGCCTCGTATCGATAAGGATCAGCTACTCTGTATATGCCTTCGTGATGTTCCAGGATGCAATTGGTCAGGAGGCTTTCTCATTGAAAAAATTGATTCATTTTATCTTAACATAAGGCAAGTATTTTCACTATACAGTGAATTTTTACCAAAAATGATTTGATAAGATACAAAAAAATTCAAGAATTGCTGAAGAGTAGACATTGTTTAAATATGTTAGAGATGTAAACTTCCTGAAAATCTTTTGTTCAAAGCTGCTGTGCAGAGGATATGGGAAGTTCATGTGGTTATGAATGCATGTATGGGGAGAATGCAAGTTAGTGTGTAATAGTGAGTATGATGTTTCATGAAGGAAAAGGCAAGATTACTTGTTAACTTTTTGCAAATTAGAATCTGAATGTAATTCTGATGAAGAATAGCAGTGTTAGAAAAAATTAAGAATACATGAACTCATTTGTAAGGTTATAAATCATTTCAGGAAGAAAGAAAACTGCTCTTTTGAAATGTTGGGAAAGAGTGGAATGAGTAAATAGAGCCGCAAGTAAGTGGTGTTTTTTAAGGCATTTCCAAAAGAAGATGTATTTTTACAATGTCAAGAAGAGTATTTTGAGGCTCCTTTTTGTCATAGAAAAGGGAGGCAAAGCTGGCTGATGTTAATTGATACTGAACTAAGACACTAATAGTGAAGGGATTAAAATATAAGTAATAGGGAGGAAAAATCCCTTTTCATTTAGGGGAAAGTAATGAAAAATAGATTACAATACATATGTGGTTGTTTGTGATGTTTTGAGTGGCTTATAATTGCTGGAAGTGTTGATTGACAAAGTGAAGGAAAATTTAACTTTTATATAGTAATGGGCAAATATGTATTATAAATAACTTGAGAATAAATTGACCCTGTGAATGCTTATGTGAATGTTGTATTGAACTGAAGTAGTTTCTTATTTGAGGATTTTCTTGTCAACAGTAATAAGTGGAAAGTTGTAAGAGTACTTTTGGAAACTTTAGAGGACTGATAAGTATTCATTTTGCTGATTAAGCGATGAAAGTGATTGATTTGTATTACTTTAGGGGCATAAATGTTACTAATGATGGTACAAGTAAAATAAAATGTATGCTAATCAATGTTTTTTTTAGTGTTGTGGGAAGTTAGGAGAGAGATTTATGTAAAAAAAAAAACAGAAGTAAGAATGTATGAGGGTTGTTAATCTTAGTCTTTTATAGAAGTCCATTTTAAATTTTGAGTGCCTGCATACCAGCCAGAATTATGGAT
>NC_061108.1:81484396-81534396 GCF_015104395.2 Macrobrachium nipponense
AGAACCTATGGTAGGTGTAGACGACCTGTTGGTCGAGGTAGGTAAGGTGGACACCCAAGGGATACCCTTGGGTGCAACTGTCTCTTCTACTCCTGCAACCTCTCCATCCTTCCAAGGCTTTACGGGTAACGAATTATATACTCCTCTGACGCTTCAGTTAGACCCAAGTCAAGGGTCAAGCAGTGAAATCCTTGACAAAGACGTCGTCGTCGTCTAAGAAGACGGCTTCGGCGTCATCCTCCTCTCGTAAGTCTCCGGCTAGGAATCCCGGAGCAGAGAGATCTAAAGCTTCTGGGTCCGGCTCTAAGTCCTCGAGGAGTAAATCCTCCAGAGAGAGATCTCACACTCCGGCAGAGTCGTCAGTTCCGCTACCCTTGGTTCCAATTCAGAGCCACCCCTCCACCTCCGCAGCAGCTCCGGCTTTGGACTCCAATGCTGTCTGTTACAACAGGTGGGCGACCTGGTTGGGTCTCTGAAAAGCAGCATGGAACAAATGATCTCTCGGTTGTCGGATAGGATTACCTCTCAAGACTTATAGCCGACTGAGCCAAGCTCCTCTAGCCTCCCTCCACCTTTCAATACAGGTGGAGCCCAGCTTCCCCCGTTATGACTCTCTACCTCCGTTTCTCAATGAACAACCCTTGGAGAGTAGCGTCATACGCCCCCTTTCCAAGACGGACATCATTTCTATCCCGGAATGTGGAACTCGGAGGATCGAGGACTTCGAGTTCTACCCGGAAGACCTTTCAGCCTCCGTTCATCGGCTACGCAAGGCTCACCGCCTCAGCCATGACTCGGGATGATAAAGTACCAAAGGAGACAGTCCTCTATTCACGTGACCAGGCTCAGAGAGAATGGCTCAGGTGTCTAGAGGACATGGATTGTTCCAATACGAAAATCCAACCTTTCAAGAGTCCGTTTACGATCTTTACGATGGATGAGAGTACCGCCCCGCTCCCTTAGCCTGACAAAGATCGCGACGTCTACCATTCCAGCGGCCCAGAAGGGGGACCCCATGCCTCAACTGAAGGAAGCAGATCCTACATCTCCGTTTACTTCCTTCAAGCCTGAGATTGTGGGAAGACTTACCTAACACCTTCTCAGCTGGCAAACTCAAACGGACGGTGCGTATGGAGCAGTTTGGTGAAAAGCTACCTAGGCTTCCAGATAGCCTTATTCAGGCTGAATTTTGACGCCAAATCGCGGTTAGCCAGATCTATTAATTCCATGGCTATGACCGAGGTGGCTACCATAGCCTATGGTTCAGAACCGCTCTTCAAGCTTATGACCAAATCCCTGACTCAAACGGTACAGTCAGATATGTTTGAGTTTGCCACTGCTAGGACGAATTGTAGGAAGCATAAGTTCCTAGCAATGAAGAAGCAACTATTCGGCACGAGCCGAATAGGTACTGCGTCGAGCATCTGGGGAGCAGACCTCTTCCCAGAAGCGATGGTGAAGGTTGGAGGTTCAGTTCAGAGGCTACGAGGTTTGAACCAGAGCCTTAAGGACCGTTGGGTCTTACGGCCAAGAGGCGGCAAGATCTAGCAGCTAGAGGTAAGGGTCAAAGGAAACCCAGACGTTTCCAGCCCTACCAGAAAAAGGCAGCACGCTTTTTCTCAGCAAGTTCCGGCTGTTCCCTTAGTGCAAACAGCCCAACCATTCCACTTCAAAGGCTCAATCACAGCCGATTAACGTTATCTCCCCTCAGCCTCAGCCCTCCACCTCTTACGCCCTCTCTCCAGCTTACAATCAAGCCTTCGAGAGTCAAGCTTCACAGAAGTATGACCGCTCGGGTAAGGGAGGCAGAGGTAAGCGATCCTTTCGTGGGAGAGAATCGGGGGGAGGTCCCTTTAATAGGGGAAAAACATTTCAGAGGAGGCCGAGGAGGCTACCAGAAACCAATGAGGAATTTCAGGTAGGAGGGAGGCTGTTTCACTTTCGCCACCGGTGGAACTTCAGCAAGTGGGCTCAGAGCATTGTGTCAAAAGGCCTGGGTTGGAGCTGGTTATCGAACCCACCCCCATCCAGACCTTTCCGCCAACTTCCTTCCAAGGAACTGACGGAGTATGCGGAGGATCTCCTTCAGAAAGGAGCTATAGCGAGAGTCAAAATGGTAAATTTCAAGGACGCTTGTTCAGCCGTGCCAAAGAAAGGCTCACAAAAAAAGAAGGGTAATCTTAGACTTGTCCCGCTTAAACTTAGCCATTCGCTGCGACAAGTTCAAGATGCTCACGATCTCGCAGGTGCGGACCTTACTTCCCCGTGGGGGCCGTCACCACCTCTATCGATCTTACAGACGCTTACTATCATATCCTATTGCAAGACACTTCCGTCCGTATCTGGGCTTCAAGATAGGAGACCAGACATTCTCCTTCAAGGTAGTCCTTTCGGGCTCAACGTAGCACCCAGGGTGTTTACGAAAGCTGGCGGAAGTAGTAGTTCAACAACTCAGATCGCAAGGGGTTATGGTTTTTTTAGTAGCGTATCTCGACGATTGGTTGATCTGGGCTTCAACAGTCGAGGAATGCAACAAAGCAACACTGAAAGTGATTCAGTTCCTGGAATATCTAGGCTTCAAGATAAACAGGACCAAGTCAAGACTCACTCCAGAGTCAAACTGGCAGGGGCCAGGCATTCAATGGAATCCATCCTCCCATACTCTGGCGATTCCATCATCCAAGAGGAAGGAAATAGCGAAGTCAGTCAAGCAATTTCTGAGTCACAAACTGGCGTCAAGAAGATCTCAGGAAAGGATCCTGGGTTCTCTCCAGTTTGCATCAGTGACGAACATCCTAATGAAAGCCAAACTGAAAGACCTAACCAGAATCTGGGCGCTCTACGAGCAAAATGTCAGGTCCAGGGACAAATTGTCCTCCCTGTCCCTCTGATTCTAAAGAATCGACTCCTGTGTGGGCGAAAGTCAAGAACTTGTCGGTGTCAGTGCCCCTTCAGTTTCCTCCACCAGGGATCACCATCCACACAGACCGCTTCATTAGGCGTTGGGGAAGGAGGTTTCCCAGTTCAAGAAGGTTCAAGGAACGTGGGGTTCACCTCAGTTCCGTCAGTTCCATATAAACGTACTGAAGCAATGGCAGTGTTCTTGACTCTAAAAAGGTTACGTCCCGCCAAAGTACTCCCACATAAAGCTAGTCCTGGACAGCGCAGTGGTAGTACATTGTGTAAACAGAGGAGGCTCCAAGTCACGTCATCTAAATCATGTCATGGTAGCCATCTTCTCCTGGCGGACAAGTTCAGTTGGCATCTCTCCTCCACTCATATAGCTGGAGTGAGAAACGTCATAGCAGATGCTCTATCCCGATCAGTACCTCTAGAGTCGGAATGGTCACTGGACAACAGTTCGTTCCAATGGATTCTTCAGAGAGTCCAGGTCTACAGGTGGATCTCTTCACTCTCAAGCAAACCACAAACTCCTTTTTTTTGTGTTATGTGGCCCCCAACCTGGACCCTCTGGCCTATGCCACGGACGCCCTGGCTCTAGACTGGAACAACTGGGAGAAGATTTATGTCTTCCTCCAGTGAATCTTCTCATGAAAGTGTTTTAAACAAACTCAGGACATTCAAGGGTCAAGTGGCTCTAGTAGCCCCAGACTGGCCGAAGAGCAATTGGTACCCTCTCATTCTGGAACTGGTCTTCGCCCTCTTCGGATCCCCCAACTCCAGGCTCTCCAGTCAGTACAAACGAAGACTGTGTTCGCATTCCTCAGGGATTCTCAAAACCCTAACTTTATGGCCCTACTTTATGGGATATGAGTTCATGAAGTTGCAGCGAAAAGGGAATGCGAATATTGACCCTCAGAATATTCTCTTCTTGGAATCCGATAAAAGAGATTCAACTTTGAGACAGTATGATGCTGCTGTCAAAAAGTTAGCAACCTTCCTGAAAAGAATTAGATATTAGGATATGACAATCAATTCAGCTATATCCTTTTTCAGATCCTTATTTGAAAAAAAGGCTTAGCAGCTAGCACAATTACGAAAAACAAGTCAGCCTTTGAAAAAGATTTTTCAATTTGGGTTCAAACATAGACTTGACAGATTCCTACTTCTCGTCTATTCCCCAAGGCGTGTGCTAGACTTAGACCTTCTGTTAGGCCTATCGTCAGTATCATGGTTCTTAAACGATGTTCTAAAGCTGCTCAGAAAAAACCAATAATGACACATGCTCGTTTATAAATGCTCTTTAGGGAAAAACCCTATTTTTATTAAGCTGGCCTCAGGAGCTAGAATTTCAGAACTGTCGGCTTTATCCAGAGATACCGGATCATATTCAGTTCCTTCCACAGGGGAAGTGCTACTTTCTCAGGAAACGTAGCTTTATAGCTAAGAATGAAGATCCTTTGATGAGGTGGGAACCATGGAAGGTACTACCCCCTTCCACAAAGATGTATCTCTCTTGCCCAGTTTCAGCCTTACGAGCCTTTCTATCTAGGGACCTCCTCATCCTCATCGGGGTCCTCTCTTTAAGAGAGAAAAAGGTGGCACTTTATCTATTAAAGGCATCAGGCAACAAATCCTGTACTTCATTAAACAAAAAAAGACCAATCCTGACTCTTTCCCAAAAGCACAATGATGTCAGGGCAGTAGCCACCCAATTAACTATTTCCAAACATATGAACTTCGATGAGTTGCAAAAAGTATACTGGATGGAGGAAATCGCCGACAGTGTTCAAACGTCATTACTTAAAGTCCTTGGAAGCTCTGAAATTTTCAGCAGTTGCAGCGGGGAACATAGTTTCCCCTGACTCTGACTAATCCTTAGTAGAAGATCCAGTCCTCCTTTCTACCTGCTCACCCAACAGTTCGTCTATTCCTGCCTTGTTCAGTTACGGTCACCTTGGTGTCTTAGCTGCTTTTATGATGATGTAGTGGGTGTCCCCTTATTTTTTTTTGCTAGGGACACTCACATTTGATGATGGTTATTGATCTCGTGGATGTCATCTCCTTATTTTATGCTAGGAGATACATCTATTATAATGGTTACGGGTTTTGTATATTAAGTCATATACATTCCTTTATATTTTATTATTGTTGAGTTTGTTTTTTTATTCAACTTTTATGTTAATTGCTTTAGAATGTTTTGATACATAGCTTTACACAGATACCATTTTTGTACATATATGATATATTTCCTCTGTATATATGTATATTACCTTAAGTTAAGAAATATTATTAGAATTAAGTATAAATTAAGTAATATTTCTATTTTGTATCACTGTGTATATGTATCCTTATTAGCAATATATTGATTTTATTTTTTATTTATCTTTTTATTTGAGACCTCTTTGTATTTTGTTGAAATTTCTTTTACAATCTTGTCTATTTCTCTGGTACGATTTCGCGCAGCGACACGAGCTGAGCCCAGAAAAGGGATTTTAAACGTAAGGAAAAAATCTTATTTCTGGGCGATTGGCTCGTGTCGCCAGCGAAATCCCGCCCCTACCCATCCCATCGCCAAGATTGTCTGCTAACTTCAGGATGGCCACCAGAGGCGCAGCAGTCCGGCAGCATGGGATGGAGTAGTAGTAGTAGGGCGTGCCCACACTGTGGGTCGGCTCTCCTCTGGGGGGATTTTGTAGTGGGAGACTTCTATGGCATTTGGCTCGTGGTAGTGGTCTCACTCGCCATAAGTGTTCATACCGACCACTCTCTGGGAGGGGTGAGCGAGTCAGTTATACTGACCTTTTTCTTTTTTTATTTATTTATTTCTCTGGTATTTTGTGTTAGTACATTTACCCTAGAAATAATAGATTAAAGGATATTTCGCTTGGCGACACGAGCCAATCGCCCCAGAATAGATTTTCCTTACGTCAAAATCCCTTTATTATACTATTGTAAATATAATAAACCACACATCTACCATAAAAATTCTTTCATCTCAGTAAAGAGAAAGGGTTATCCTTACATTAAGTGAAGTGGAAAGGTTTATTTTTATCTCTCTTTAAAATACTACCACCTACGAATTTTTTAACTACAGAGAGAGGGTTATGCTTACATAAGTGAATTGGAAAGGTTATTTTCATCTCTAAAAATACTACCACACGAATTTTTTTATTACAGTTTCATTATTACTTATTATTATTATATTATTATTTATTTTTTTATTTTTTGCTTTTATCATAGTCCTCCAATTCGACTGGGTGGTATTATAGTGTGGGGTTCAGGGTTGCATCCTGCTCCTTAGGAGTCCATCACCTCTTCTTACTATGTGTGCGTTTCTAGGATCACACTCTTCTGCATGAGTCCTGGAGCTACTTCAGCCTCTAGTTTTTCTAGATTCCTTTTCAGGGATTTTGGGATAGTGCCTAGTGCTCCTATGATTATGGTACGATTTCCACTGGCATATCCCATATCCTTCTTTTTATTCTATTTTCAGCTCTTGATACTTATTCCAATTTTTCCCTCTCTTTCTCTTCAACTGGTGTCCCATGGTATTGCGACATCAATGAGTGATACTTTCTTCTTGACCTGTCAATCAACGTCAGTCTGGTCTGTTTGCACGTATCACCCTATCCGTTCTGATACCTAGTCCTAGAGGATCTTTGCCTGATCGTTTTTCTATCACTCCTTCAGGTTGGTGCTCGTACCACTTATTACTGCAAGGTAGCTGATGTTCTTGCACAGGCTCCAGTGGAGGGCTTTTTGCTACTGAATCATGCCTCTTTTTGTACTGGTTCTGTGCAAGTGCCGGGGCATTCACTGCTATGTGGTTTATGGTTTCACTTTTCGTATTGCACTTCTACATATGGGAGAGATGTTATTTCCGTCTATCGTACTTTGAACATATCTGGTTCGTAGGGCCTGATCTTGTGCCGCTGTTATCATTCCTTTCAGTTTCCTTCTTTAGCTCTCCCCTCTGTAGCCATTGCCAATTTTCATCGCTGGCTAGTTCTTTAGTCTGTCTCATGTATTGTCCATTGCATTGGTGTTGTGCCAGTCCTCTGTTCTTTCTGTCTTTCTCCTGTCTCTGTTATATTTTCTGGGTCTTCCGTCTGCTTTTATTAGTCCTTCTTCCCATGCACTCTTTAGCCACTCGTCTTCACTGGTTTTCAGATATTGCCCCAGTTCTCTGTTTTCGATGTTGACGCAGTCCTCTATACTTAGTAGTCCTCTCCCTCATTCCTTTCGTGTTATGTATAGTCTGTCCGTATTTGCACTTGGGTGTAGTGCTTTGTGTATTGTCATATGTTTCCTGGTTTCCTGATCTATGCTGCGGAGTTCTGCCTTCGGTTCCATTCCACTTTTATTCCTGCGCGTATCTGATTACTGGCACTGCCCATGTGTTATGGCTTTTATCATATTTCCGCGTTGAGTTTTGACTTGAGTATCGCCTTGAGTCTCTGCCTATATTCTTTCCTGATCGTGTCCTTCATCTCTTGGTGTTTTATATCTCCTCCTTCCATTATTCCCAGGTATTTGTATCTGTCTCATCTATTGTGTTTTGATGTTGTTCCCATCTGGTAGCTTTATCCCTTCAGTTCTCGTTCACTTGCCTTTTTGTATGTTGACTAAGGCGCATTTTTCTATTCCAAAACTCCATCCTGATGTTATCTTATTATTATATTATTATTATTTTATTATTATTATTATTATTATTATTTATTTTATTAAACCAACTGAAAATATCAAATAATATATTACATAACATACTAGTACCATAAAACTTCTTTCATCTCTGTAAAAGAAAGAGAGAGAGAGAGAGAGAAGAGAGAGAGAGTTTATCTCTCTGTTTTCTCAGAAAATACTTCTAACCTTCCAGCAAAAAAACAGAGGGAGAGAGTTACCACTATGACATACATATCTTGTGTGGCAAAAGGGAGAGAGAGAGAGAGAAAGAGAGGAATTATCCTTATTTAAAAGAGTGAAATGGTTAGATTATTGTATTTCTTTAAAATGCTATCACATAATATGAATTTTGTAATTACAGGTATATTATTATTATTATTTGAAAGTATTAATAAACCTATAGTACATGCACTATAAAAATACCTTGCGTCTCAGTAGAGAGGAGAGAGAGAGAGATGAGAGAGAGAGAGAGAGAGAGCAGAGAGAGAGAGAGAGAAATTACATGAACCCTTTAGTGGAACAACAAAACAACCAGCTCCCCCCCTCCCTCCTGCACATTACCTGATATATTTGACAGCTTTAGTACCTGGAGAGAAAACTGGGATTTCCTTCATTCTTACATCATTTTTAAAATCTATGAACTAAAATCTTACTAATTCGCTCTATTATTTTCTTTAATGAATTGATATTATTGCTGTTTACATTAATATAAATATTTGAAAATAGTAAATCATTTATTTATCATAAAAAAACATACATCTCTGTAAGAGAGAGAGAGAGAGAGGAGGAGAGAGGATGAGAGAGAGAGAGAGAGAGAGAGAGAGAGAGAGAAATTTAGGTTTTATTTTGGGTGATCATTTAATCTTATTAAACTTACTTTAATCAAAATTATTATTTGAAAATCAGTAAATCATTTTTGTATCATAAAAATGTATTTAGTCATGAAAATAACATCAAAATACACCAATTAGTGCTTATTTTCCTTGGAAAAAACCACGAATATAATGGGTAGACATGGTCCACAGAGAAATCTGCGAATCAGGAGAACTGGAATATGGGGGCTAACTTTAGATATATATATATATATCTATAATATATATATATATATATATAATATATATGTATGTATGTATATATGTGTATATATATATGTGTGTATGTATATATATATATATATATATATATATATATATATATATATATATATATATATATATATATGTGTGTGTGTGTGTGTGTGTGGTGTGTGTGTATACAGTGGTCGACCCATATTCGTGTTCTCCAGATTTGCGGACACTCCGATTCGCATATTTTTCTCAGAACCATATGTACCCATCACTTGCAGGAAATTCGCCTACTTGCGGGGTTTTCCAACAAAAATAATCACTTATTAGTGTATTTTGATGTTATTTTCATGAATAAATACATTTTTATTGTACTAAAATGATTTACTAATTTTCAAATATTAGTATTGATTAATACTGTATTAGTAAGTTTAATAAGATTAAAATATATCCCATGATAAAAATAATAATTCTCTCTCTCTCTCTCTCTCTCTCTCTCTCTCTCTCTCTCTCTCTCTCTCTCTCTCTCTCTCTCTCTCTTTTACTGAGATGAGAGAATTTTTATGGTACACTTGGCAAGGAAAGTTAGGATACAATTTTCATTAACTTTCGTTCATTAAATTTCCCATTTGTTTTTGCTGATAAGACGTAATCTCGCTAAATTTACTCTAGAATATGAAACTATATTGCAAATTATATATATAAGTTAAAACTGCAAAACAAAACCGTTCAGATACTTAAAAACATGATATATGTCTGAATTAATTGGAATTTCTCAGATGGATTCGTTCATAGAGATCTGGTAGATAGAATGTGAATTTCTGATTGTAGTGCTATGTATCACGACGACAATATTTACTCGTTTTCCTTCATGAACGGGAATATTATTGCATCATCGTAACTGGTGAATGTAATTATTTTAGTTTCTACACCTTTATATTTGTATTCCAAAGCGTTTAAGGTTAGCTGATGTCAATGGCAGTCAATGTTGCGACGGCTAAAGTAGGTTGAGCAAATCTAGTTGCATTCGCAAGTGCATTTTCTATGATGTGAGGAGGAGCCCTAGAACTTCTAGCGGGAAAGCGCAAGTCACTAGATACTGGCTGACGTAACATATTTCACACTAATAACTTTGACGTTGACATGGATCGAATGCTAGTTACAGTCTTTAAAACTAAATCTTTATCAAAGTAAAAGTAGCATGTCGGCTCAAAGATTTTCTGGCTAGCTCCCATTTCAAAAAAGTTTGTAGTTAGCCTACACGACTGCATTACTTTGCCGCGAGGCTCAAAGGTCTCCCAACACATCAGCACTTTTTTGCACGATATAAAACTTTAATGGTCTGCGCAATACATATTGAGTTATTTGTGGTAATCAAATTTTTAATTAACACAGCTTTTTTCGTGAATGATTTGTGGATGAAAACGGATTTTCAAAAATATAGACTATATCAATCGAACAAGAATGACCGCAGCAGCAGTGTTTGAAATTTTTCACATCTTTTTACAATCTTTGGATCTTATGGCAACTGTCAAATGAAATCAAGATTAGGGTATAAATTTCTTAGAGAATCAACTTGAATATTATAATCCTTCAAATTTTATCTAGCATAGCAGCACGATCTTGGCAGCCATATCACCCTGTTTCCCAGATATCTGTGCACCAACTCACAGCTCTTTCTTATGCATGTCCCCATCACAAGTCCGAAATTTAGCGTGTTTCGCAGATTCGCAATACGGTGAGGTAGCAGGAAGGTAGCTGGCATTTCTCATCTATGAGATCAACAACAGCCCTAACCAAAAAGATACAAAAGCATTCATAGACATATTAGAAGGATATGATCCTTCACACTGGAACAAATCAACAGAAAACATCGACATTAATTTTTTCCTCCGTTCTGTATTTGCAGTGGTTGCTGAGGGAAGTATTCATCTCTCTCTCTCTCTCGTCATCAATTATAAAATAACTCTACATTCTTCCAAATAAAATCCAAGTGGTCAAGAGACTCATAAAGAAAATTTACATCAATCAATATATTCCGAAAAGGAAAATGAATAAGGTGAACATTGTGAATATCCTAATTGATGCAATAGAAAAAGAATGCCAAAAGCATGCAAACTGTGTAAGGTGTGATATAGCATGGTTAATACACAAAACTTGATCAGAAAATGTTCTGCATGCAACATTCCAATGCATCCTCAATGTACTGAATTAATGCAAGATATGAGTAAGGATACCAGAATATTTTGCTCAACATGTCTGTCATGGATAGACAATGTTATTAAATCAAGACTTAATGTACAAATAGTTGAGGATGAAGAAGAAGAGGAAGAGGAAGAAGAAGAAGAGGAAAATGGAAGAGAAGTAAACAAAACTGAAATGACAGAAAAAAACAAGGAAAACAAAGAACAAGATAAAAGTATGGATGCAGAGATACTCATTGATACTACATATGAGGCAATCAAGCAGCATACATACAAAGAAATAAATTACGGCATGACAACACAAAATAAAATCCCGAAGAGGCTCTACCCAGATCTGCACACTGATGGGAAAGAGGAAAAATAGACAAGAAAGACAAAGTCTGCATTGTTTTGAAAAGAGGGAATTGCAGATTCGGAGAAAGATGTTACTACAAACATTCTAAGGTATGTCACAACTATGAAATCTATGGTAAATGTGCATACCTAGACGACTATGAGGATGATTGCAGAGATCTACATCCAAAAATATGCAAAAACCTAAAAGAAGGAAAAGAATGTAAGTTCGACAAAAAATGTAAATATATGCAGCTTGTAGCCATGAATCAAAATAAATTAAATAATCAATCAAATGATAAAATCCAAAATTAGAAATAAACAAATAAAGAGAGGAACAAAGAATATGAGGTGAAGGAAAAAAGCAAGCCATCATCGCGATATGGAGTGTCAGCAAAGAATTTCCAAGCATCAGCTCCAAGATACAGCCCAAGATACAGCTCAAGAGATAAATACTGTATTTACGATGCAAGAGGATATTGCAGATACGGAGAAAATTGCAGATTCAGACACAAAATTAATAATTATGATGAAGGAAGATCAAATATTATAGAAAAGTTGGATTTTTGAATGTCAGAATTTCTGGAAATGAAGAAAAGAACAACATACCAAAACAGGAAAGAGACGTGGGAAAATCCTCATTATTACCCATATTAAATGAAGGAGAAAACACGCAAACCATCATAGTGATGAATGCGCAGGGTTTAGGTACGAGTAACTCAAAAAGAAAAATAGAGTACTTAGAAGAACTAACCCAAATTGAAAAGAAAATAGATATAATAAATATAAGTGAAACCTGGTATTTCCCAAAGAGAACTGGAATGACGATCAAATAAAAGGGTTCCAAACTTACAGATCAGATAGAAAAAATAGGAATCAAGGGGGAACCGCGATATATGGGAAAGACAAAAAACAAGGAAAAAATATATGAGAAATATAGTAACTCAGAATGTGAACTAATAGTGGTAGAATTGAATCTGAAAAATTAATGAACATACAGTAGTACCTCGAGATACGAAAGGCTCTACTTACGAAAAACTCGAGATACGAAAGCCAATGCGAAAAATTTTACTGCTCTACATACGAAAAGTTTTCAAGATACGAAAGGTTGTGCTGTAAATTCCCGAGGATTTGCCCGGACCACCGAGAACAATTTTAAAACTCCCGCGCCGCCAACTGAGTAAACTCGCCACCATCCTCCCGCTCTCTCCCATTGGTTCCTGATGCTAGTCACACCCCATAAGGTCCTGCTCTCCTATTGGTCAGCCTCTACCCTTCTGCTTTAAGTATTCTATTGGTAAAAGGTTTAAAAGGTTGCTGTAAATTGAAAAAACTTATTCATGTAATACATTTAATAAAAAAAAACATTAGGTAAAGATAGAATAAAGAATAGAAATGAATGGTTATTATACTGTTTGGTAGTTTCAGTAGTTGAAGAGAGAGAATGAAAATTTATGGCTTACTGTGTAAAAGTGATTGCTTGGCGATCGTTCGATACTCGTAAGTGCTGGATGTAAACAGACGTTTGGAAGCTTTTTTTTGTTTGTTTATTATAGTTAATGGTTACTTAATAATTATTTGAAATGAGTACATGCAATACATTTAATAAAAAAATTGTGAATTTGATATCATAAAATATAAAATAAATCAGACTGTCAACAAATACGTAATTTTTAGAATTCTTCTTCTTTTTTATTATTACGTTACGTATACGTATGTTTCATTATAGCTGTCAGTAACTCGGTATCTTCATTAGGTAAAGATAGAATAAAGAATGGAAATGAATGGTTATTATACTGTTTGGTAGTTTCATTAGTTGAAGAGAGATACTAATGACAATTTATGGCTTACTGTGTGTTAGGAAAAATGATTGCTTGGCGCTCGTTCGATTCTCGTAAGACGGGTAAGACTGAATGTAAACAATCGATTGGAAGGTTGTTTGTTTGTGTATTATAGTAATGATTAATTAATAATTATTTAAAATGAGTACATACTGATTATTTATACATTTTATATGCATATTCTAAGCTCTTAGGTTTAGATGTCAGAATCATAGACTAGGCTACAGTAGCAACCCTAACATAGGCTAGGATAAGGGACATATGCTAAAGTCCTAATATATGCAGTAAAAATGGGGTTGAACATTGCATGCAGTTGAATATTACTCAAGTATGTACAGTATTTTGCATTTTTGGAGTCATATTTCTTCCGTCATAACCCTAGAACATGTGTTTTAGGCCTGGAAATGTAATTTACTGGGGTGTTTTTGGAGGGCTTGGAACGGATTAGCCATTTTACAAGTAAAATGTGTTCCAAGATACGAAAAAATCATGATACGAAGGCCGTCTCGGAACGGATTAATTTCGTATCTCGAGGTACCACTGTAGTAATATATAGACCCCCTAATACTAAGAGTTTGACACAATAATACAAAAATTGGATGATATATGTAGAATCACAAGGACTGGACTATTCTCCTATCTGGAGACTTTAACTTTCTTTTGTAGACTGGAAAGAAGGAATAGGAGATTGTGGTTGTATTTATACATATAAAAAGGAGAGTAATAGTAGTGCAGAAGATAAGAGGCAATTTGAAAAGCTATTAGATATGCTACTAGAATACAACATTCAACAAATAAATCACCTGCCAACAAGAAAGGAAAATACTTTAGACCTAGTATTTGTGAACGAGGTGAATTATGTTCGAGAAATAATAGTTTATAATGCGAGTATTTCAGACCATAATGTCATAGAATTAACAGTCCATTCCAAAGCAAGTGAAAACAAAGATAAGCAAGAAATGAAAAAGTGGGAAGGATATGGAAAATACAACTTCTACAGTAAAAATATAAAATGGTCAGAAATAAATGAAGAATTAAACAAAGATTGGGATAAACTTTTCGTAAGTGATGACATAAGGGTAAATACGGAGATATTATATAAAATATTAGAGAAAATAGTGGATAAATATATACCGAAGAAGAAAGTCAACATCAGTCATGCATACCAAGAGACAGAAGGATCTTGTTCCAGAAAATCAGGAAGTGGAAAAAAGGTCTTCAAAAGAAAAAAATGCATGGAAAGTGTTCGAACTAAAAAGTAAGATAGAAAATGCAGAACAAAAGATTATACAATCAAAAGAAAATGAAAAATGGGACTTGGAGGAAAAAACCCTAGTAAATATCAAGCTAAACCCCAAACTATTGTACTAGTATGCGAAAAAGATGAATAAAAGAATAGAAATAGGCCCTATAAGAACTGAAGGGAGATTAACGAATGAAAAAAAGGAAATATGCAACATATTGGCAGAACGATATAAGAGAGAATTCACCCCTAGAATTGATAATGGAGATAATGATATAGAAGTAAGGGACAAAAATAGTGAATATTTAGCAGACATAGATATTACTGAAGCTGATATTGTGCAGGCTATTAATGAAATTAAAAATGGAGCTGCAGCAGGGCCTGATGGTGTCCCTGCTATTTTGTTAAAGAAAGTAGTTCATTCTATCGCAAAGCCACTTGCAATTTTATTAAGACAAAGTGTAGATACAGGCAAGATTTATGATGAGCACAAATTAGCATATATTACCCCTACTTTCAAAAGTGGATCAAGACTAGAGGCAAGTAATTATAGGCCTGTGAGTCTAACATCACATATTATGAAAGTGTATGAAAGGGTAATGAAGAAAAATATTATGAAACATTTAATAAAAAATAATTTGTTTAATATACGACAACATGGTTTCATACCCGGAAAAAGTACACAAACCCACCTGTTAGTCCACCGTGAGAACATATACAAAAATATGAAAAGCGGAAATGAAGCAGATGTGGTTTATCTAGACTTTGCAAAAGCTTTTGACAAGGTAGATCATAATATATTAGCGAAGAAAATTAGAAAACATAATATAGTGGATAAAGTAGGAAGGTGGTTTAAAGAATTTTTACACAGCAGGAAACAGATAGTTATTGCAAACGATGAGAAATCGGATGAAGCTACGGTAATATCCGGTGTGCCACAAGGTACCGTGTTAGCTGCATTACTGTTTGTTATTATGATTGCAGACATAGACAGTAATGTTAAGGACTCCGTAGTGAGTAGTTTCGCCGATGACACAAGAATAAGTAGAGAAATTACTTGTGATGAAGATAGGAACGCGCTACAAAGAGACCTTAACAAAGTATATGATTGGGCAGAGGTAAATAGATGGTATTTAACTCTGATAAATTGAATCAATAAATATGGAGACAGAGAAGGAAAGCTATATGCACATAGGGGACCTAATAATGAGACAATCACAAATAAGGAAGCAGTTAAAGACCTTGGTGTGATGTTGAATAGGAGCATGTTATGCAATGATCAAATAGCAATTTGCCAAATATAAAGCAAAAATGGGAATGTTGTTACAGCACTTCAAAACAAGAAAAGCTGAACACATGATTATGCTTTATAAAACATATGTTCGTAGTCCACTTGAATATTGCAATATGATATGGTACCCACACTACCAAAAGGATATTGCACAAGTAGAGAGTGTACAAAGGTCCTTTACAGCTAGAATAGAAGAAGTTAAGGATCTTGACTACTGGGAAAGACTACAATCCTTAAAATTATATAGTCTAGAAAGGAGAAGAGAACACTTCATGATAATTCAGGCATGGAAACAGATAGAAGGAATAGCCGAAAACATCATGGAGCTAAAAATATCAGAAAGAGCAAGCAGAGGTAGATTAATAGCACCCAAAACTATACCAGGAAAAATAAGGAAAGCACACAGGACATTAATCTACTACGCACCAGCATCGATAATGCAGAGTCTATTCAATGCGTTGCCAGTTCACATGAGGAATATATCAGGAGTGAGCGTAGATGTGTTTAAAAATAAGCTCGACAAATATCTAAGCTGCATCCCAGACCATCCAAGATTGGAAGATGCAAAATATACCGGAAGATGTACTAGCAACTCTATGGTAGACATTAGAGGTGCCTCACACCGAGGGACCTGGGGCAACCTGAACAAGATGTAAGGTCTGTAAGGTCTCTCTCTCTCCAATTGTAAAACATACTTTTAAAATATATATTGCCACCCAATATACCAAAGAAAATATATTGGAATTAAGTAGTTATATATAGACCTATGTTTTTACGTAAGCAGATTTTGCTCTCTCTTTTTTAAAACACATTTGAAAAAAATATTACCACTCAATCTCTCAAAGTAAATATCATCAATTAAGTATCTCTATAGATCGGCCTATGCTCTCTCTCTCTCTCTCTCTCTCTCTCTCTCTCTCTCTCCTCTCTCTCTCTCTCTCTCTCTCTCCTTCCTCTTTTGAAGCATATGAAAAAATATTATCACTCAATCTCTCAAAGTAAATATAATGAATTAAGTATCTCTATTGATAGGCCTATGATTGCGCGCTCTCTCTCTCTCATCATAATATTTCAATCTTTACTGTATTGTTCCTCACGATTTCCTCAAGTACTGCCCAAATTTTAACAGATTTTCTCTCATTTTTTTAAGATCCATCTTCAATTACGCATGAATTTTACGTCAATTTACCATCAAACATTACTTATAAGTAAGGTTTCACAGTAGGTTTTAAAAAAGGATGATCGATATTCTACCCTGAACTGACATTACCAAACCAACATTAACGAATAATAGAGCCTGTTTCTACATTCAAGTATAAATGATTATTAGACTTCTACAGAATCTTTATGGTGTAAAGTTAATGGAAATCTAGAAAACAACAAATGATATGATTTTGAAGCTCCGCCCCCTTTCTAGGGTTGCCAGTTGTGGCATTATTAAGCAATACCTATATGTCTGAAGATTTAAAAAAACTGTATCCTGACTTTCCTTGCTGAGTGTACTTGTATATATATGTTTATTAATATTTTCAAATTATAAAAATAATAATAATTGATAGTATTTTCAAGAATTACAATAATCTATCCATTTCACTCTTTAAATAAGGATAACTCTCTCTCTCTCTCTCTCTCTCTCTCTCTCTCTCTCTCTCTCTCTCTCTCTCTCTCTCTCTAACTGAGACGAGAGAATTTTTATGGTAGATGTTGTTTATTAATATTTTCAAATAAATATAATAATAATAATAATAATAATAATAATAATAATAATAATAATAATAAATGTGCCTTAGTCAACATACAAAAGGGCAAAGTAACAAAGACTGAAGGGATAAAGCTACCAGATGGAAGCAAGTATCTCTATAGATCGGCCTATGCTCTCTCTCTCCTCTCTCTCTCTCTCATCTCTCTCTCTCTCTCGTCCCCTTCTCGCCTCTCTCTCTCTCTCTCTCTCTCTCTCCTTCCTCTTTTGAAGCATATGAAAAAATATTATCACTCAATCTCTCAAAGTAAATATAATGAATTAAGTATCTCTATTGATAGGCCTATGATTGCGCGCTCTCTCCTCTCTCTCTCATCATAATATTTCAATCTTTACTGTATTGTCCTCACGATTTCCTCAAGTACTGCCCAAATTTTAAACAGATTTTCTCTCATTTTTTTAAGATCCATCTTCAATTACGCATGAATTTTACGTCAATTTACCGTCAAACATTACTTATAAGTAAGGTTTCACAGTAGGTTTTAAAAAAGGATGATCGATATTCTACCCTGAACTGACGTTACCAAACCAACATTAACGATAATAGAGCCTGTTTCTACATTCCAAGTATAAATGATTATTACACTTCATACAAGAATCTTTATGGTGGTGTAAAGTTAATGGAAAATCTAGAAAACAAACAAATGATATGATTTTGAAGCTCCGCCCACCCCCTTTCTAGGGTTGCCAGTTGTGGCATTATTAAGCAATACCTATATGTCTGAAGATTTAAAAAAAACTGTATCCTGACTTTCCTTGCTGAGTGTACTTTGTATATATATGTTTATTAATATTTTCAAATTATAAAAATAATAATAATTGATAGTATTTTCAAGAATTACAATAATCTATCCATTTCACTCTTTTAAATAAGGATAACTCTCTCTCTCTCTCTCTCTCTCTCTCGTCAATCTCTCCCCCCTCTCTCTCTCTCTCTCTCTAACTGAGACGAGAGAATTTTTATGGTAGATGTTTATTAATATTTTCAAATATAATAATAATAATAATAATAATAATAATAATAATAATAATAATAATAATAATAATAAATGTGCCTTAGTCAACATACAAAAGGGCAAAGTAACAAGGACTGAAGGGATAAAGCTACCAGATGGAAGCAACATCAACACATCGATGAGATGGGATACAAATTCTTTGCAATAATGGACGGAGGGGATATAAAACACCAAGAGATAAAGGACACGATCAGGAAAGTATATATGCAGAGACTCGAGGGGATACTCAAGTCAAAACTCAACACCAGAAATATGATAAAAGCCGTAAACACATGGGCAGTGCCAGTAATCAGATACAGCCCAAGTATAGTGGAATGGACGAAGGCAGAACTGCAGCATAGACCATAAAACTGGGAAACATGACAATACACAAAGCACTACACTCAAGAGCAAATACGGACAGACTATACATTACACAAAAGGAAGGAGGGAGAGGACTACTAAGTATAGACAGAGCACTGGGGCAATATCTGAAAACCAGTGAAGACGAGTAGCTCAAGAGTGCATGGGAAGAAGGCCTGATAAAAGTAGACAAAGACCCAGAAGTATACAGAGACAGGAGAATGACAAACAGAACAGAGGACTGGCACAACAAACCAATGCACGGACAATATGAGACAGACTAAACAACTAGCCAGCGATGACACATGGCAATGGCTACAGAGGGGAGAGCTCAAGAAGGAAACTGAAGGAATGATAACAGCGACACAAGATCAGGCCCCTAAGAACCAGATATGTTCAAAGAATGATAGATGGAAATAACATCTCTCTCATATGCAGGAAGTGATAATAAGTGGTACGAGCACCAACCTAAGGGAGTGATAGAAAACAATCAGGCAAAGATCCTCTGGGACTATGGTATCAGATCAGATAGGGTGATACAAGCAAATAGACCAGACGTGACGTTGATTGACACAATCAAGAAGAAAGTATCACTAATTGATGTTGCAATACCAAGGGACACCAGAATTGAAGAGAAAGAGAGGGAAAAATGGATAAGTATCAAGACCTGAAAATAGAAATAAGAAGGATATGGGATATGCCAGTGGAAATTGTACCCATAATCATAGGAACACTAAGCACGATGCCAAGATCCCTGAAAAGGAATCTAGAAAAACTAGAGGCTGAAGTAGCTCCAGGACTCATGCAGGAGAATGTGATCCTAGAAACGGCACACACAGTAAGAAAAGTGATGGACTTCTAAGGAGGCAGGATGCAACCTGGAACCCCACACTGTAAATACCACCCAGTCGAATTGGAGGACTGATAGACCAAAAAAAAAGAATAATAATAATAATAAGGATAATAATAGAATTGTAATTTCAAATGAAAATTCTTTCCTTCCTCTTTTTATGTATCCATTTCTCTATCTTCTCTCAACTCCAGAGAAGCTCGGAATTGGGGAGCTGTCAAATATGTCAATTAATGTGACAGGGAAGGGGAGCAGTGCCATATAATGGTCAACGATTTTAATTTTTTTTTTGCAATCTCTCTCTCTCTCTCTCTCTCTCTCTCTCTCTTGCTGAGATGATAGCATTTTTATGGTACATGTATGTAATAAGTTTATTATGAATATTTTTCAATAATAATAATGAAATGTGTATAATAATACATAATACTATAACTGTGATTACAAAATTCATATGTGAGTATTTTAAATACAATAATCTTTCCATTTCACTTTTAAATACTGTAAGGACAACTCTCTCTCTCTCTCTCTCTCTCTCTCTCTCTCTCTCTCACAAGGTACGGTACGTATATACCTTTAAAGGTACAAATGCTTAAGATTATTTTGAAATTAGATTGATATAATCTCTAAGATTAAGACAGTGATATGATGATAATTTAAGGTAAATTTTGATGTAGAATGTTACATAAGGTATACATTTGGTGTTTCTATTTCTTCTTTCTTTTATCTCTCTCTCTCTCTCTCTCTCTCTCTCTCTCTCTCTCTCTCTCAGCAAAAGAATAGATAGACAGACAAATAGATACTTGTTCAGCCCTCTCTTTCTCTCTTCTCTGGAAAAGATATATGTATTTATGGGAGGGGAAGAAGTGTTGCCTTTAGAAGTTCATTTCCATTTTTTGATATTGTAAGAAGTTATTCTCCTCTCTCTCTCTCTCTCTCTCTCTCTCTCTCTCTCTCTCTCTCTCTCCTTGGCTGTTTGTATATTTCTAATGGTAAAATGTTTCAAATGACTTTGAAATAATATTAAAAATACCAATTCAATGCTATATTTGATGTAGGATGATACTTTAAGTTTACATTTGGTATTTGAACTTTAAAAATAAGCAGATATAAGCATTTTTAGAGGGGAGTTCTAACTATTCGCGGGTTTGAGCTATTCGCGGGGGTGTCTGGTACCCATCCCCTGTAAATACGGGATAATACTGTGTGTATATATATATTATATATATATATATGTATGTATGTATGTATACATACATACATACATACATACATACATACACACACACACACACCTCACATGTACATGGGGATGTAATCCACAATGATGTAAAATCCATATGTAGTTATATAAAATATATACTTCTTGTATTTTATATAACTAGAAAAGGATTTTACGGACATAGTTCCTACCTCAATATATATATATATATATATATATATATATATATGTATGTATGTGTATATGTATATATATATATTGTATAATGGTGCCAATTACTGGTTAATGACACCTCTGCTATGTATGTTATGGTGCCATGAATCACCAATTTTATGGTGCTAGACAAACGCCATGAAATTGGATTGCCATTAACCGAGTCCACCTGTGCATACATACATACACAGTGAAGCCGCCGTATTCGTGCACTCCAGATTCATGGAGTTCTCTCTGGAACATATATATGTGGTATATATATATACATATATACCACAAATTTGCCTATTCGTGGTGTTTTTATATGAGAAATATCAACACATTCCAGTCTTTTTTTTTTTATCAACTTCATCATAAAATGCACTTTTTGTGATAAAACTATTAAAATAACTGGGTATAAACATTTTTATAGAGGTTTCAACTATTTGTGGATTCTAGCTCTTCGAGGGGTGTTTGGATATAAATAAAGTTATTAACTGAAAATGATGAAGTTTCTGCTGGCGATATTGTTCATAATATATATATATCTATATATATATATATATATATATGTATATATATATATATATATATATATAGAATAAAGGTTTTTGCCACGAAGGAAAAAATGAAAAGCGAGATAGCCAAGCACTTTTGGTCTAGTGCCTGAGTAAAGGGTCGCACTAGACCGAAAGTGCTTGGCTATCTCGCTTTTCATTTTTTCCTTCGTGGCAAAAACCTTTATTTATACATAGCATCACGTTTTATATACTTTGTGATCAAGTTATTCATATATATATATATATATATATATATATATATATATATATATATATATATATATCTTCTTCTTCTTAGCTTAAACCCATTTTTATATGGGGTCGCCATTGCGAATGAGTCGTCTCCATCGATTTCTGTATTGTGCCTCGTTCTCATTTATACCTTTCAATTCCATATCTTCCCTTACACAATCACGCCATCTCTTTCTTGGTCTTCCCTTCTTCCTTCTACCCCGCACTTCCATTTCCATCATATGTCTTCCAACATGGCGTTCCTCCCTTCGTAATAGGTGTCCATACCATCGAAGCCTTCCTTCCTGTATTTTCTTCGATATTTCAGCTACCTTTGTCGATCCTCTTATATACTCATTTCTAATCCTATCTTCCCTTGTTACTCCCGACATCCATCTCAACATTCTCATTTCTGCTACATCCATCTTCTTCTCCTCTGTTTTCCTCATACTTGCTATTACGATCTCGACTCTCGAGATCGACAGGTTCTTAAAAATAAGCAATTGGGCCGTAGTGACTGACGACAGGTGACAAACAAAGGAGGGAGGAGCATAACAAAACCAAAAAAAAGTTACCTTAAAATTAGTTTATTATATACAAAATATAGAAGTGAGTCAGGTCCAGTGATAAACAAAATAAACATACACAATGAATTAAATAATAAAGGCAGCAACAGTAATAATCCAATTAAGTGATTCTTGCACAATTCAACAAACAATTTCATAAGCAGCATAACTAATAAAAAAACATATATAAAAGGACCACGGTATAAATGAAAAAGCAGTGCAGTACATAAATACACATACAAAATCAGGCAGCATAATAAATAATTAAAATTAACACTGAAGCGGCATAATGATACTCAGAGCAAAACGGGGAACACTTCCTCAAACAATGAGGAGACAACAGTCCAATGCCGGACGATCAAGATAGAGCCGATACGACAACCACCTCGTCCTTGGAGACAATATGGACATCCTCCTCGAATGCTGGGCGATCAAGACAGAGTTGATACAACAACCATCTCGACCTCAGATACAGTATGGAGGTCCTCCTCGACCACTGGACGTTCACGACAGGGTTGATACAACTACCAACTCGTCCTCAGATATTCTCCGCTGCTCTGCTGCCAAGACTCTGCCTCTCTGCCGCTCTGAACCTGGCTGGTTGTTCTGCCCTCCAGAACCTGACTGACCAAGTTTGACGCCATCCACCAGACGTCAACTCGCCAGCAATTAAAAAAAACAAAAACAAAGGAGGCAACAATCCACCAAGGGAACAATCGGCAAACGATTGTTCCTAACACTTGCCGTTTCTGTTCCATATAACATTGCTGGTCTGACCACCGTCCTATGGAACTTTCCTTTCAATTTCAGAGGGACCTTCTTGTCACAGAGTACCCCTGATGCTGACCTCCAGTTATTCCATCCTGCCTGAATTCGGTGTCTCACCTCTTGGTCCATGCTTCCACTATCCTCCAATACGGACCCTAAGTACTTGAACTTCTGTACTTTCTTTATTTCTTCCCCACCCAATCTTATGCTACTTCCACCGTCCTCAGTAATACTAGAACACATATATTCGGTTTTTGATCTGCTTATTCTCATTCCTCTCTCCTCAAGTGCTGCTCTCTACATTTTGGTGTTTTTATGGGCCTCCACTTTTATTAGATATATATATATATATATATATAATATATATATAATATATATATAATAAAAGGAGCCCATAAAAACACCAAAATGTAGAGAGAAAAGTACTATATTTCAGAGACTGCTGTCTCTCTCTTCAGGTATATACCTGAAGAGAGAGACAGCAGTCTCTAGAAATATAGTACTTTTCTCTCTACATTTTGGTGTTTTTATGGGCTCCTTTTATTAGATGGAATTCTGTTGTTACAGAACATTTTTACCTGTCATATATATATATATATATATATATATATATATATATATATATAATATATATATATATATATATATATATATATATAGAGGCAGTCCCTGGGTTACTGATGGGGGTTCTGTTCTTGAGACGAGTTGTAAGCCGAAAATCATCGTAAGCTGGAACATTGTTAAAAAAAAAACCCTAAGAAAACCTTACTTTTAATGTTTTGGGTGGATTAAAAACTATGTAAACTGCATTCTTAATGCATTTTTCATCAAAAAACCATTCAAATATTGATTATTTTGCATTTTTTGGGTCATATTTCTTCTGCCAGATCAGTGTTGTAGGCGCCATAACCCTGGAAATAATTTCTGATAAATATAATTGAAAAGCATTGTAACCTCAGAACGTTGTAAGTTGGGGACTGCCTGTAAATATATATATATATATATATATATATATATATATATATATATATATATATATATATATATATATATATATATATATATATATATATATATATATATATATATATATATATATATATATATGTGTGTGTATATATGTATGTATGTATTTATGTATGTATGTATATATATGTATATATATATATATATATATATATATATATATATATATATATAGATATATATTTCTGGGCTCAGCCGTGTCGCTCCCGTGAAATATGTCTGCTTTAGCACTATTTCTAGCAAAATATTGCTAAATTGGAGGGGTTGTTGCTCTGGTAGTGTTTAACACTCGCCCCAGTTTTATACCGACACCTTTTATATAGGTGAGCGAGTCAGAAGCTTCTGACATGTCCAATTTAGCAGTTCTCTGGTATTATAGCAATATTTTACTAGAAATAGTGCTAAGCAGACATATTTCACTGGGCGACACGGCTTCCTCGCCCAGAAATAGATTTTTCCTACGTCAAAATCCCTTATATATATATATATATATAATTATAATATATATATATATATATACTTAAATTATATAAATTATATATACATATATTATATATACATACAAATTACATACATATACATACATACATACATACATACATACATACATACATACATACAGGTAGTCCCCGGGTATCGGCAGGGGTTATGTTCTCAGCGGGGTGCTGATAAGCAAAAACTGCCAATAACCAAAACTCAGTTATTTATAGCGCTTATTGCACTGATATCCAGTTAATGGCACCAATAACCGGTTAATGGTGCCATAACTCTATTATCAGCACCTTTTTGGCGCCAGTGACTAGAACTCGGCATGTTATGATACCATAAATCGCTGATTTATGGTGCTAGACAAATGCCATAAAACCTATTGAGTTTAACTGAGTCCACCAATAACTGGGGACTTCCCAGTATAAATTGATATGTATTATAATGTATGATGCTATATATAATATATATAATAATTATTATATTATTAAATATATATATATAATTATATATATGATATATATATATATATATATAATATATATGTATATATATATATATTATATATATATAGTATATATATATATATATTATACATCTATATATCTATATATATATATATATATATATATATAGATCTATATGTGTATATATATATATATATATATATATAATATACATCTATATATCTATATATATATATATATATATATATATATATATATATATATATATATATATCTATATATATTTGCTGGGTCCTGTATTCACAGGGGATGCACCCAGACATCCCCATGAATAGCTAGAATCCACGGAATACTTAGAACCACTATAAAAACGCTTAAAACTGCCTAGTTTGTTAGTTCAAACTCAGGAAAACCTACTACAAATTCTTATACCTAGTTTTTTAAGTTTTATCACAGAAATGCATTTAGTCGTGAAATTGGTATGAAAATGCAGTCGTTTGTGGATATTTCTTATAGAAAAATACAGTGAATGAAAAATACTGTGAATACATGAATTTCCTACTAATAATGGGTAGATATGATCCATAGAGAAATATATATATATATATATATATATATATATATTATATATATATATATATAAATTATATATAAAGAAAACAGGACTCCTTCAGTACTGTATGAGAGACAATGGATGTACATGAAAATATGAGCCACTTGAATAGATTTCACACTCAGTTATAAGCCATTCATTTTAAGGGTAATGTAAGAGAACCTTGAAGTGATATTTATGTGTTTTAGATGATAGTTCAAGGTATGTTCTGTGTAGGACGATAGTTTGAGATATTCATTTGGTGTTTGAACTGCTAAAATAAACAGTTATAAACATTTTTAGAGGGCATCTAAGGTATTTGAACTATTTAAATAGCCAGTTGTTAGCATTTTTAGAAGGCGATGTCAAATATTCGCGGTTTTTAGCTATTTGCGGGTGATGGTGGTCGCAGCCACCTGGAAATAACTAAAATCTGCAAATACTTGACATCCCCTTCTAAATATGCTTATAACTGGCTAGTTAAACAGTTAAATACCAAAGACCCTTTCCAAAAATATTCATAATTGTTTATTTTAGTTGTTCAAACACCAAATGAATACGTTTAAACTATCATCCTCCTCAGAATCTACCTTAAAGTATGATCAAAAAGTGAATATTATTTCAAAGTTATCTTACAACATTACCCTTAAAAATGTATGGCTTATAACTAGTAAGTGTGAAAACTATTCAAGTGACCCCTATTTTCATGTACATCCATTTTCTCTCATACAGTATTGAAGCAGTCCTGTTTTCTTTTTACAGTACTTGGGAGACACTGGGAAATGAAGTATTGTATGCATTAAAAATATGTAAATGCATGTTATTGATAGTTTGCTCTGTTTCCATAAATACTATTAATATTTGAAGAATAGGAAATGTTTTTGTTATCATACAAAATATATTTAGTTATAAAAATATCATGAACATACAGTAATTAGTGAAGATTTCTTGATGAAAAAATCTGCCAATTACTGAATTTTCGTGAATACTAATTTGAGGGACAAGTTCCACAGGAAGCCACGAATCCTGAACTGCAAATAGGCATTGTCAGCTTTAATATATATATATATATATATATATATATATATATATATATATATATATATATATGTATATATATATATCATAAGTATTGCAGATGGGAATTCTGAGATTCCTGCCTTATTCTAGCACTTGCTGATTGGCAGCAATTTATAAACTAAAAGAGAGTAAACTGGGCAATGTAAGGTTGCCAGAGAAATATCTCAATTAATTACATGCGGTATATTGGATAGCAAAGCATAAAATGGCATCTCTCGATCAACAATAGTAATATTAATGTTTTAAGGAATTACTCTTCCGCAGGGAAATCTTGGCCCCTGAAGGTAGAAAGTTCAGTACTACTGGGAATTAGTTCCAGATGTCCTAATTCAGCTATGCAATAGACTTTCTGTGGTGATACCTGACAATTGTAGAACTTGCAATACGTATTCACAATACACAGGTCATCAACTCCGGAAGGCAGAGAGATGAAAGAGGAGAGAAAATTCCTTCAAAATGCCTAACACATGGACATACATAACAAGAGTAAGATTTGAGGAGGTTATTAATTCACTTATTTATTTATATATATATATATATATATATATATATATATATATATATATATATATATGTATGTATATGTATGTCACTGTTGAAGGGATAATTATTCATTAATTCTCTTGAGATTAAAGGGATACGTGACATCATTTCACTGCACTTGAAGAGAACACAAAAAGAAATACTAAAAATGAAAAGTTAAAGATAAAAGAATAATGTAAGGGCAAACTCCTTGCTCTCTAGATGTACCTTTGTGCAGTGTGGCGATGCTTAGCAAACAGAATGGAATCTCCTTCTTACATCAGGTGTGGGCTGGCAGAATAGATAGGTGCTTCACTTCAGGACATCAATGGATATAGTATAGGGTCGCCCCTTTGATCAGCCTTGGGAAGGCTTTTGGGGGAGTTCTTACTTTGACAAGAGTTTGTGAGTTACTGCTTCTCTGTCTTCCAAACAAAGAACGTCTCTCTGACCATTGGTATGGCCTCCTTGGCTGACTGGATGCCTTCTGGCTATTTTTCTCCAGATATGGCCTGGAAAATACTAAAGAATATGTCAGCAGAAGACAGAACAATAAGGATTTGGGATAGGCAGGTAATGCATGTTCTCCTCTGAAAGAGATTAATGGAGGGTAAAATATAGGTCTGAACCATCATATCCTAAAAGTTCCCTGGGATAGCTCAAAGTTGTTTATTTCTTTGAAATGGGAATCTTTCAGTTTCTTAATTGGCAGAAGCCATATATTTATTACTGTATGTACGTATATAAAGGCAGTCCCTGGTTAAGGGGCTTCTGTTCCCGGCCGAGTACTAATAGCTGAAAATCATTGATAACTGTAACATCACAATAATTATGGTAATAAGTACCGTTTATGACACCATAAGCACTGAACAACACTGATAAGCTGCTTATCGATGCCACTATACTGCATACCGATGCTGATAAAATGCCTACCAATGCCCAAAAAACCACTTACTGTCATCAAAAATCGCTTACCTGCGCCGAAAATCTGGTTTATGACGTTAGCCAAGCGTCGTAAAACTTAAACCCTTAATGGATGCCGCTGATAAGCTGGGACTGCCTGCATAGATAGATAGTCGACCCTGGTGTTCACAGGGATTAGGGACCACAACGCCACCATGATAAGTTGAAATCTGCAATAAGTTAGAACCACCTCTAAAATGCGTTTTACATAAGTAACTTTCCAAGTAATTACATAGCTAACAGTTTCTAGCACTGGTAGCTAAAATTCGGAATTTGTGCTTCAGTTTGTTTCTGCCGGCTTACTACAAGCTTGTGGGTCTGCAGCTGGTTCGGAATTTGAATTCTTTGCTGATTTTTCTTGGAAATCAGTGAAGTACTCTATTTTTGGTACCCATTCAGTATTTTTTTTTATTTGACATGTAAAGAATTGTGTTTTTATTTGATAATTATCCAGTTAATTTAGATAATTAGTCTCATTTACTGAATTTGACTTGACTTGTAACCGATGATGTCCGACACTAGTCCGACTCTAGGGTATCAAGCACTCATTATTTTCTGCTGCCAAGATACTGTCTCCTCAGCAGAACTCAATCATTATTTTAAGAATACCTTCAAGATTTTAGAGGTTATTTGTTTTTAGGATTGGTCTGTAGGAGCCTTGGCGAAGAAGATTCAAGATTACCCTGACTTCCCTTCAGACTTAGGATTGGATTTTCTTGATGCCCTGTTTTGTGCAGACAAGGGAGCAAGCAGGGGCGCCCACACATAGGGGGAGGGGGGGCACTTGCCCCCCCTGAAGTCCAGTGACCACAGGAGGTTACAGTTCATTTTCAAATGAACAGTGACTAACTTGAAAAAAAAAAAAAAACTTACATCTAACTACATCACTTTGTTTCCCTTCCATTCTACAGTACATTCTTTCATTTTTAAGTAAATCAAAGGTAGTCTTATTTTATTGTATAAGATTTGTATGCAGTTTATAACTTATTTTTTCAAGAAATGTTTGATTTCAGTTGAACAGTACTTTATGGTACTATTAAAAAAAGGTCAGTGTCACTTTCTGTATTTTTTTATTGCATCTTGCTTCACTTAAATGATTGGCGCGGCAATTCTACTGCATATAGTATATACGATAATATATATATATATATATATATATATATATATTATATATATATATATATATATATATATATTATATATTAATAGTATATGTTCTGATAGAAATAAAGTTGGAAGAAGATGTAAATGATTGGTGGGAGTTTAACAGCAAAGTAATCCTAAGACATGGGGAGGAAATTTTGGTAAAGCATCAGGCAAAGGTCCAACTAAAGATGGAATGAAGACACACAAGACAAGATCGAGAAAAAGAAAGAATCCCAAAAGAACTATGATAAACACAGAACAGAGGAAAACAAGCATACATCTAAAGAAGCAAATAAAGTTGCAAAACAAGTTGCCAGAGCAAAGGCTGCTGCTTTCAAGGATCTGTATGAGAATGTTGACACGGCAGAGGGCCAAAGGAACATCCATTTGATAGCCAAAGCTAGAGACAAAGCAACAAAAGACCTCACACACATTAATCAAATTAAAGATAGAAATGGTAAGGTTCTAACAAGAATAGGGGAAGTTAAAAGTAGATGGAGAGAGTATTTTGAAAATCTCCTAAATTAAAAGAATCCCAGGAATATCATTGAGGAGGAAATAGCAAATGAAAGAGAAGTCCCCAGGATTAGTTAGAGAGAAGTGAGGCACCCTTTAAGTAAAATGAAGAACGGTAAAGCAGTGGGACCAGATGGAATACCAGTTGAGGTATGGAGATGCCTAGGAGAGGAAGGAATTAACATCTTGTGGGACTTGTTCAATAAGATCTATTAGCAGGAGGAGATACCTGACGCCAGGAGAAACAGTCAGCTAGTCTCCTTTTACAAAGATAAAGGCAATATCCAATTATTGTGCCAACTATCGTGGCATAAAACTGATGGCTCATACCTTGAAAACCTATGAAAGAATAATAGAGACAAGGCTAAGGGATGAAACATCTGTAAGTGAAGAACAGTTTGGGTTCATGCCAGGAAAAGGAACAACAGATGCCATCTTTTTATTGCAACAAGCCATGGAAAAATATAGAGAAAAAGGAAAGGACCTACATCTTGTAAGTATAGATCTTGAGAAAGCATGTGATCGAGTGCCTAGGCAAGAAGTCTGGAAGTGCATGAAGGAAAAGAGCGTCTCAGAAATAGTAACCATCAGTAAGGAAGAAGCAGGCAGGAAATTGGAGTTGTGGAAAAGTGCATTGGAGGACAGAGGCCTAAAGATAAGCAGAGCAAAAACTGAATATTTGTGGATGAATGGAGGAGACCAAGGGGGAAGCATCAACTTAGAACAGGAAGAAGTAAAAAGAGCTACATCCTTTAAGTACCTTGGGTCACTGATTGTGGAGGGATGGAGGAGGAAGTGAACCATAGAATACATTCAGCTTAGTGCAATTGGAGGAAACCATCTGGTGTGTTAGTGACAAAAGATTTAATGTAAAGCTGAAGGGAAAAATGTACAAGAGCATTGTCAATACTGCATTTGATGTCCAGTTGTGAAACATGCCCCATGAAGAAAGCACAAGAGAGAAATGAGAATGTTACGTTGGATGTGCGGGGTGACAAGGAGAGACAGGATAAGGAATGACTTCATAAGAGGGACGGTGAAAGTTACAGAAGTATCAAAGAAGCTGCAACAAAGACGATTTTTTCGTGGCAGTAAACCGAGATTGAACATCTACTTTGGCTCTTGAGCCATTAAGAAAAACTCAACGAGATTGGCCCCCAAAAAGTGAAAGTGATCTCATCCATGCACCAGTAGGAGCAAGACTCCAGCAATTTTGGGAAGAATGGAGCAAGAAAAATGCAGAACCATGGGTAACGGAAGTAGTAGTAAGATTCGGGTATTGAATTCCATTTCTACATAAGCCGCCCTTAGTCAAGAAGCCTACTGTCTTGACTGCCTACTCAGTAGGCTCAAAGAAGTTTCCAGCTCTCGCAAAAGAAGTTCATTCCCTCCTTGAGAAGAGAGCAATATAGTTAGTCAAAGACAAGATCTCAGAGGGATTTTACAATTGGCTGTTTGTGGTGCCAAAGTCAAGATGAGGTTGGAGACCAGTTTTATATGTGAGCGGCCTGAATGTTTTCGTTCAAAAGCCAATTTTGTATGGAGACATATAGCTCCATTCTATCGGCAATGCACCTGGGAGATTGGATAGTCTCTATAGACATGAGGGATGTGTACTTCCACATCCCATTGCATCCAAAATCAAGGAAATATCTCAGATTTATATTCCAAGATCAAGTATATCAGTTCGGGGTGCTCAGTTTCAGCTTGTCGACTACCCCACAGGTGCTCACTAGGGTTCTAGCTCCTTTAGCAGCATGGCTGCATCTAGAGGGAATAAAGATATCCCTGTATCTGGATGACTAGCTTCTTTGCTCTCAGTCAAAGGAGCAGTGCATGGAGGACTTAAAAAGGCCACTAATGTTTACTGAGGAGTTAGGGCTGGCTGTTAATAAACTTCCAGAAGTCTCAGGTGGTTCCATCTCAAGAGATAGTTTATTTGGGTTCAGACAATAAAAGAGTTTTCACACTTCAACATTGCTCGGCCATTAAGTGGGTGAGCCTGATCGGGAATTTGGCCTTGATAGAACAGTTCGTGTCATTAGGGAGACTCCACATGAGAGTGTTTCAGTTCTATCTCAGGGCCAGCTGGGACAGAAAAAGTTAGTCCGATTCATTTGTGTTTCCGATAACACGAGATAAAAAGTCATCTGCTGTGGTGGAAATCAGAAGGAAGACTTCAGGAGGGAAAGTCTCTTACCCACAGAACCCCGACCTGAACTTCTACGCCAACGTGTTGGATGTAGGTTGGGGAATTCTACTAGAGACCAAGAAAGTGTCGGGAGTATGGTCTAAGGAGGAAAAGGAGATGCACATAAATGTGAAAGAGTTGAAAACTATTCCCTTTGGTTTCAGGAGCTTTGTATTAGAGGTATACAACAAAATAATAGCAGTGCACTCAGACAACATGATGCCACTAGCGTACATCAGCAAACAAGGGGGGAAACGCACTCCTTTTCGCTGTGCGAAGCAGCAAGGGATCTCCTGCTGTGGTCCAAGGAGAATCGGACAAAAATCGTCACAAGATTTGTGCAAGGGAAACTGGGTGTCCTTGCAGATTATGTAGATGAGCAGATGGAATCCAAGTGATCCCCACAGAGTGGACTCAAGATCGGAAGGTCTGCGGGTCCCTCTGGAAGTTATGGGGAAAAGCTATGGTCGATCTCTTTGCAACGCACAGAAATTCTCGACTCCCAATATTCTCCCAAGTACCAGATCCTCTAGCATTGGCTACGGACTCCATGCTACAGGATTGGTTGGACATATTCCTTTATGCCTTCCCTCTCTTCTGGTTAATAAGGGAGGTACTAAACAAGTTGCTAACACACAGGAATGTGTCCATGATTTTGATAGCCCCATTCTTGCCAATAAAAGAATGGTTTTCAGATCTGTTGGAACTGATAATGGACTTCCCAAGATTTCTCCCTCAGAAGACAAGTTTGCTCAGATAACCACACTTCAAGAGGTCCCATCAAGGGCTATCCTATCATGCTCTGACAGGATTCAAACTGTCAACAGATTAATTAGAGCAAAAGGGTTTTCAAGAAAGGCTGCTAAAGCAGTTTCAGAATGTAGATGTCAATCTTCCGCAGCAGTCTACCAAAATAAGTGGGCAATCTTCCACACAGTGCAAACAATAAGGTGTCTGTCTCATCCTCTAAGACAACTTCTTTTCCTTAGAGATTCCAGTGGCTTATCTGTGTCTACAATCAAGGGTTTTAGAGCTATGCTCAACTCTGTTTACAGACATAGAGGATTAAATTTGTCTCTAAACCAAGACATTAAAGACTTTATTAAATCTTTGAAAATGAGTAATAGAGGAAAAGATTCAATGGTCTGGAATCTAGATGTGGTGTTAAAGTGGCTTTCAGGCCCTCCTTTTGAACCAAAGGAGGATTTCTCCTTCAGAAACTTGGCACAACACTTTTTAATAGCCTTAGCTACAGCAAAAACACCAAGTGAACTTTAGGCTATGGATACGAGAATGGGGTTAACTGGAGGAAATGCGATCTGTTCAGTATCTGAATTTTCTTCCTAGACCCTGGCCTCGTTCTTTTCTAATTAAGAGTCTGTCAGAATTATTAGGGCCTGAAGAAGAGGAGAGATTCCTCTGCCCAGTGAAAGCCCTGAAGTTCTACTTGAAAAGGATGGAGAAGACTAAAGGTCCTTCCAGTAATTTATGGATGTCAATAAAGGATCCCTTATGTCCTCTTTCTATGAATGCCCTGTCATTCTTTTTAAGGGAAGTGATTAGAGAATCACACACTCAAATAGGTGAAGAATGTTTACTTATTCTCAAGGTAAAGGTGCATGAAATCAGAGTGATTTCCACTTCTGTGATATTCTGGAGGTGGAAGTCAGTGTTTGCATCACACATTTAAAAGAGATAGAAACAATGTATAGTGAATGCAGTACGTTAGGCCCCTTATCAGTGGCTGGCATTGTTTTGGGGAAGGGAACTTAGAGGGCATTCCTTCCTACATTTTCACTTTGATATAAGGTTGTGTGTTTTTGTGAGTCTGGGGGTACTCGGTACCAGGATACCCTTCAGTTGTTTTAGTGAAGAGTTGGATGATGGTGGCGAGTCTACTGAGTTAACGGCGCTCAAGTTTTAAAATCGTTCTCGGACTTTACAGTACATACACCCTTTCGCAACCTGAATTATTTTTGTACACAGAAGCAAAAAAAATCTTTGTCTTTGCCTTCGTAACCTGGATTTTTTGTACGTAGGGACTTTAGTATGTAGAGGTATGACTGTACTAAAAGGTTAGAAACTGCAGTTGTGGCAGCAATATTCAAGAAAAAGAAGTTTTACAGATGAACTGGGCTTTTCAGCTTCACTTCAGTCCCTAGGAAGATACTGCAGGTCTATCTTAGCAGACAACTTATTGAGATATCTAGAATCAAACTGTCTAATTCTAGATAGGTAGCATGGATCATGATTTAAACAACTTCTTTGCCATATTTTTGCATTTATGTATAGTGAAAAAAGAGCGGTAGATAGACTTATCTGATTGCCAGATGTAGGTGTGTGACATTCTTTTGTTGGCAAAAGGTTTCAATTGGTTTACCTCATGGTTTGTTGCTTGTTCCTAATTTAACTATGCATAAATAACCCAGACGTGGGATGACTAGCAAAACAAGCTGTTTGCTTATGAGACAAAAATTAAGTATAGCTTGGTTTAACCAGACCACTGAGCTGATTAACAGCTCTCTTAGGGCTGGCCTGAAGGATTAGATTTTTTTCACTTACCCAGGAACCAATTGGTTACTCAGCAATGAAACCTACAGCTTATTGTGGGATGAGAACCACAATATATCGAGAAATGAATTTCTAATCACCAGAAATAAATTCCTCAGGGACAAATGTGAGTATGAATTCTAATGACAGTTGCAAGAGATCAAGAGAAAGTTTGTGAATTGCCAGTATAATGGCTGAATCCATTCAGCCTAGACAAATGCAGTCTAGCATATAGCTTATGCCAGGTATGGCTTACTTGGCAGTGAGATCAAAAGAATTTCTGGGAGTGATTTACATCCCTGTAAACAATGTTTAGAAGATGAAAAGAAAGCCCCCAAAAATACTGGGATACACGTAATGCTAAATTACCGCTCAGAAGGAGTAGACAATGCTAAGTTTCTAAAAGGCACTAATTAGAACCCACTCAAAGCATTCTGTTTATTGATGGCAATCCCAGAAGAACACAGAAAACTGGAAGCTTTACATGTAAGAGCAACAAAACAAGTACTGTACCATCAGTCAGGTATATTGGATAACAAAGGATGCTAAAATGCCTCAAGTTTTACTCCCTAGAGAAGCATTAAGAAGTCAGATGATAAAAGCATTCAAGATATACTCAAAGGTTTAAATATAGTAGTATACTACAGGAATCTGTTTACTTTAATTACTAACCAAAGCTTGACCAGACGGAAACTAAAAGGCTTCTATACCAGCTACTATGGGAACTGAAGTTGTGAAGATTACCACTGCACTGGCATAAAATGCTAGGCACACACTTATGATTTGTTTATTATTTATTTTTTAAAGGTGTCATCTTTGATGGACTAGTAAATCTTTTAGGCACATAAAAAACTTATTATCCCTGTAACTGCTGCTGAATGGAGGGAGCCTAACAACCTCACAGACACACACTTTCGTTTTGAATTATGCAGCATTATTGCACTTATAATGCTTGGAAGCAGAATGATAATATGATAGAAATAATTCTATGTTCAGATAAGTTTGTTGTGCAAGCTGTTAATGTAATTTGGTAGAGGTACAGTTCAACTTTCACTTAATTTTATTTGTTGGATTTGACTCATAGTAGTCTCAGCAAAGTGGATAGGTAGGAAGCCCACTGCCTCTTACAATAGTCTTGTTACCCTATCCTATAACAGTTTAAAAATTTATGTCTCTTGTTTTACTGTAACAAAGTGGTGGGGAATGAATTTTGTTTGTGGTAGTATGATGTTTTGGATTATAAAAGACCCATAGCTGGAAAACATTCCAGAAAAAATCCATGCAATTGCATTGACTGTGTATAAAGTAACTTTACTCGAGTAATAGCTGTGGATCTAAAAGAAGGTATATATCCAAGTAAACAAAGAACGCAGGAATCACTTTCCTTCCGCTTTTGTAGCTTTGGGCATTGATGGCAAGTATTTTTATTAGGTTTATAATTTTTATGAATAAGAAACGAGGTAAAAATGATGTTTCACAGAGATCTGTTAATTTTTCCCACTAATCTCTCCACAATCTATCCGTGGTCCTAAGGTAGAGTCAGGAAGAAGTAAGTGCTTAGTGGGTAATAAGGGATTTATGAAGAGGAAGGTGTTACCCATTTCCTAATTACCCTTTCACTCATGTTGATCAGCAGTTTAGTTCTTAGTTTGTACACAGACGATACTGAGGCTTAGGAAGAACTAATTCTTGGAATATATAGTTCTTGGTTTTCTGTGGTGAGTGCTGATTACTGCAGTTAAAACAAGGATAATTTTCTTCTTATGGTAGTAATAATATTCATGATCAAATTAAGATTTGTCAACATTGTGTCCTTATACTAGTCTGTTACTATGATTGATTGTTACCAAATTGTTTGACGATCAAACTAATTTCTTTAGCTTTGAGGTGTTGGAAGACTGAATGCCTCAGACTTTGAAGATCTTTGGCACAAAGTCTGTTAAATGAGGAAAACTGTAGGTGAATTCATGCTTTGATTTATTTAAAAGTTGAATTGTGTTGTATCAAGGAAAGATATTGCCATAAGCAGTTAACAAGTTTCTGTTTGAGTATATTGCTTACGCACCATATTCTTGTTAGTATTTGGTTACATCTTTCCTTAACAACTCGTTACAGCTTTTCATAACAGTTTTCAACTTCAGTGATCTTTTATTTTGTTCTGCATTAATTGTGACTCAGTCATTGTTTTCTAGCTTGTTGAAATGTCATGGAGTAAACTTGGTGGAAACATCCACAACAGAAAAGTTATGGAGAAGTTTTTTTTATGTCAGTTTTAATGCTAGAAAAACAATTAAAAAATAACAGATTAAACCTCTTTAATTGTAATGATGTTACTAGCAGTTTTTCCATATTCATGTACAGTATAAGCTAAACTTTACTAATAATTTTCTTTGTACTATACGTACATATGTGAAAACTAAGTTTTTCAGTACCTGTATGTATGACTGTATAGAGGGAATAAGGTTCATAATCATTTGAAGTGGAAATTTTATGTTGTGTATATCGTAAATATGTATGTATCAGAAGTTTAGGAATGATAAAATAAGCAAAGTTGAGTACATATACTGTATGATAATAGGATGTGTATTCAGAGTTTCTAGATACATACAGTTTTCAGTTACTTTTATTTATCAGATAGTTTTTACAAGTATTTTCACACATGTAATTTCTCCAGTTTAGGTTAACCGTATAATGTTGAAATTCTCCAGCCAGCACATCTTTCAAACTGTTGATTGTTTAGTAACTCAGAATAGTGATGCTCTCTATCCCTGTTTATTCTTATGAACAGCATAGTCTTGTTGAAGATCTTAGGCCAGAATATTTAAAAAGTTGAGTAGCTTAATTTTTCAATTTTTTTTTCTTATTTTACTGAAGTCATTTGTGAGAAGGCTACCCTTAGGTATTTCACATTTCCATATCCACTAACTCTGCATTTCTTATCCTGTGAAGGTGGTTACCTTTCCACATGTAAGTACTGGCATGTGATCACATGTCTGGAATGTTGTCCTTCACCCTTGCCTGCTTCCCACTGCTGTGCACTTATGACTATGGGAGAAAGTAACATACTAGTGTAACTTTATTTTGTATTTATTAGGTTAGTGGTGATGCACCAAATCTTTTATTATTGCATTAGGTGACCAGGTAAGATGGGCATTGCACATGATACATATGATTTTTAGGAACGTCAAATTTATGAAGGTATGGTAATTTTCAGTACAGGTATTATAACCAAATTTGATTACATTTTTCATTTTTTTAACTAGTAGTATTTTCTTTGGCTTGCTTTGATAGAATTTTTTTGGACCTTGGGTATTTGTTAGCAAGCAAAGAATGAAACAGAAAAAGTTACTCAACTTTCATCCAGGGATCTTATTCATATCAGAGGAGTCCCCACTAATTGATATCTTAGAATATATTCTTTACTTAATGATTGAGAGCATCTGGTTAAATTCTGCAGTCTAAGAACCAGTCTTTTTCTTTTATTGAGTTTAGTTTTATTGTATAATACACTAAGTCTGTATACTGTTTAGATTTAAGCTTTTAAGATTGTCATGGTATGCCATTTATATATATATATTTTTAATATTATTTTATTTTATTTACAACTATCTGTCAAGTACCTGGGTGAATGTGAAGTATAATGTATGTTGGTATTCAGTTACCAATACCAGTCCCAAGTATTTTCTGGGCTCAGCTCGTGTCGGCCTATGAAAGGATCCTTAATATCATTCTTTCTAGGTAAAATTAATCTAAAATTACCAGAGAAAAACAAAATTAAGAAAATGTCAGTAAAACTGACTCGCTCACTCTTAAAAAGAAGTGTCGGTATGGCAATAGGGGCGAGTGGGAACACTACCACGAGACATTCACCAATTAGAACTTCCAATCAGAATCCCCACAAGAGAGAGCTGATACCAACAGGTGATGCGGCCGCTACTACTACTACTAGAGGACGCCACGGACAACAGCGCCCCTAGCGGACATCCTTAATTATTAGCGCCAGCATTCGGACGCATTCTCTTTGTGCTTGTGCTATTTACGAGGAATTTTATCACCATTCATCATGGAACGTTCTGCCATCGCAACGGCTAAGTTAAGTGCCTCATAAGTAATGTTTTACTGTATTTTTGTCTTCCAGGAACCAGTTTTTTCCTTCTAATAGGTCATATACGGTTTCCCGGTTGTCTCGTGGCGGCGCCATGCTGCCTCGTTAAGAATTCCCGGTCCTCCATACTGGGACTTCTTATACTTATGGGCTTACTATATTACGTTCATCGTTTTTTACATCGAGTTTTAGCTAGGTTAGCCCCTTTACCATTTCTCTTAGTTTGGTATTTAGGGCTATTCTATGTTCCAGCCCAGCATCCCGGCTCTTGCTCTTCATCGGCTATCGCTGGCTCCGAGTAGGCTTCTGTTCCTCGGAACAGTTTGCCTCCTCCTGGGCTTCTTTTTCTTCTACTAAAAGTGTCTTTTCCATCTTTACGATGTAATTTATTCTATTTAGGGTGTTAGGCTAGCCTAGGTGCATGTCCCATGTATTGGTTCAGCCTGGTTCACGTGGCCTTCCCACGGTTGTGTTGCTCGCGGCTTAGGCCACTTGCGGTCACGTGTTCCATCGCACCTTCCCCTTCCCCTTCCCTCCCTACCAGGTATAGGGAGGCGCTGGGGGACCCCTTGGTTGTCATGACAACCTCAGTTGCCTTCCTCCCTCTCTCTCTGAGGTGGCCAGGGGTTCCTCCCAGCGGGGGGTATAGGGCGACCACTCATAGGGGTACCGGGTCTCCAAGCGGGTAGTGGTTGTGACGGGGAGGAGTAGGCCACCCCCCCCCCCTCTCTCTCTCCCGCCGTGTTACGCCGAGACCCTCCCCCCCTTCCCCAGTTGCTCAGCCACCTTCCCTTTCTATAACGAACGGAGCCTTCCGCCGCAGCCGGGGCACCTTTGGTTATAGATTACTGGCTCCGCCAGCGGGCGGGGTGGTCACTACTAGTGGTCGGTTGCTTGCCTACTATATCCTTACATCTCTCCCCCGCTACCGGAAGGGAGCTTGCTTCTTACCCGGGCACTCTTCTAGTAGACGGGTGGAGAAAGGTTTGATATTATTGTTATTTTTAAGGATATACCCTAATTTTACGATGATTTGTTTAATTTTATTATTCATATGTTTACCATCCCCGCCATTATCCGTCGTGGTTTCCTTTTACCACCACACCTGGTTAGATTCTATCTCTTGTCTCCGCCGCCAGCGGAGCAATAGCCTAGGACAACCAACCATTTTCTACCACACGTATTATGGCGGGGCTCTGGTTTAATCTAACTTTCTCGCTCCGGCACCAGCGGAGCAACTGTTAGGCTGTAAGTGTTCTCCTGATACTTATGTATCTTTCCACTTACAGGCTACCAACTGTCAGGTCCTGGGATGCAACGCGACGTTGTACGACCCCTGCGGCCACGATGAGTGCAGGTCTCACGCTCCATGTGCCACGCCGTACAACGAGATGATCGTCTGGCACCCGGAAGCCTGCGCCATCTGCTACGACCTAGTCAGTCAGCTGGTGGAGGGGGTAAGTCGATTATAGACTTCTTTATCATTTTACTAACAACTCTTAGACATAAGTTTGTTAACCCCGTTCCGCCATTAGAAGCTCATCTCACCTTTTCTTTCAGGCTGCTGGTGTGAGGGAGGTCGCCCTTGCTACCCTGAAAGCGTGGGTAGGTGGCTTCGGGAAGAACGCCGCCAAAGGCCAGCCTTACATCCTAGACAAGAAGCTGGCCGTCCAGATCTTCCCCGCGGGCAAGTCAACAGGGTATGTTGACCCATTGTCCGCAGCCCCTCTCATAGCCTCCATCCAGCAAGAAATGCAGCAATCTTTCGGGGTCGTAGCCACACAGGAGTCGGTCCCGGACGTCGCTACCCTGGACCTCAACATTGAGCCTATGGCGGTAGGGGCAGAGGATTTGTTGGTTGAGGTAGGTGTGTCGGGCGCCCAAGGTCTTTCCTTGGGCGCTTCTGGATCTTCTCCTGTCCCTTCTTCAAGCGCTTCTTTCCAAGGCTTTGTGGGATCTGAGATCCCTACCCGCTCTCCCGCTCTCTCTGTACCCCAAAGGTGAAGGGACAGAGAGAACCGAAGACCCTAGTTAAGACGACTTCTAAGAAGTCATCTTCGTCTTCTTCGGCTAAGAAGTCTTCGACTTCTTACGCTGACGCGGTGAAGGCCAAGCCGAGCTCTTCTTACTCGAAGAGCTCTAGAAGCAAGTCTTCTAAGGAAAAGGCTCGCGCTCCCGCCGAGCCAATGCCTTCTCCGGCCTCCACCGCATCCACTCCGGTAACGCCGGTGGGAGGAGCGGGACCCAGCACCTTTGATCCCACTGCTTTCTCAGCAGTGGTGATGCAACAGGTGGGCGAGATGGTCGGCTCTCAAGTCTCCGCCCTGGGGACGAAATTTGAGCAGATGTTCGCACAACTGTCGAGCACTCTGTCTCAATCGGGCCAGTCCATCCAAGATCTCTCTAACAGAGTTAGAGAGAATGAGGACCGAGTAGCTGGGCTCTCTCAGGTCCCCCCTTCCAGTCTCCCAGTGACAAGTGCTGGTATTTTCCAGCTTCCGCCATACGATTCTCTACCAGCTTTCTCTATGGAGAACCCATGGAGAGTAGCCGCTTACGCTCCGTTTAAGGATGGTATGATCTCTATCCCGGAGTGTGGAACTCGAAGGATTGAGGACTTCGAGTTTTATCCTCCGGGTTTGACGCAGCCTTTCATCGGCTATGCTAGGCTGACCATAGCGGCTCTTACTAGGGAAGACAAGATCTCTAGGGAGAATGTTCTCTACAGTAGGGATCATGCCCAACGTGAATGGGTTCACTGCCTTGAGGACTGGGAGTGCACAAACACCAAGCTCCAGGCCTATAAGAGTCCTTTCACTATTTTTGCGACGGAAGAGGAGGCTTCTCTTCCGTTCGCTACAAAAATAGTAGAGACGACTCTTCAGCAGTCCTCAAGGATGAGCCCATGCCACAGCTAAGGGAGGCGGAGTCTACTTCTCCGCTCTTCCCAGCTTTTGGAGAATTGTGGGAGAACTTGCCAGCCACGTTCACGCTTGGTAAGCTCAAACCGGACTGCGCCATGGACCAGTTCGGCGAAAAGCTCCCAAGGCTGCCTGATTCCTTGATTCAGGCGGAGTTCGACGCGCGAACTAGGTTTGGCAGGTCCCTCAATTCACTGATCATAACGGAGATGGCTGCTCTCTCGTATGGCACGGAACCTCTGTTTAAGATCTCGGCCAAATCCCAGCTTCAGACGGTTCAGACGGATGCTTTCGACTTCTTCCAAGCTAGGAGGAATTGCCGAAAGCACGTTCTGCAGGAGTGCACTATTAGGCACGAGCCTAATAGACTCCTGGCTTCTAGCATGTGGGGAGCGGATCTCTTCCCAGAGTCCGCTGTAAATGAAGTACACCACGAGGCTGCTAGGCTCAACCAGAGCCTTAGAGCTAGGTGGGGTATTTCATCCAAGAGGAAGCAAGAATCCGTCCCCACTGCTGGTAAGAAACCAAAGAAGTCTGGTAAAAGGTTCCAGCCTTACCAGAAACACCAGCAACAGCAGCAATTTGTTCAGGCCGTCCCGGTTACCCAACAGGGACAACCTGCTACTTCTAAACAGAACCAGCCCATCCTCCTGCTGTCTCCTCAATCACAACCTTCGACCTCCTACGCACTCTCGCCGGCCTTCAACCCTACGTATGAAGGTCAGGGCTACCCTCCCTTTAACAGACAATCGAGAGGTAGGGCGAGAGGCTACTTTCGCCAGCGTGGCGCAGGAAGGGCGACAAGGAGCAAGCAGTTCAGAGGAGGGCGTGGTGGTCAACCCGCCCATCAACAATGAGGCTCCCCAGGTAGGATGGAGGCTGTTCCTCTTCCGTCACAGGTGGGGGTTCCGCAATTGGGCACAGAGCATAGTGTCCAAAGGATTGGGTTGGAGTTGGATCAAAGATCCTCCTCCAATCAAATCATTCCGCCAAATACCATCAAAGGAATTGACAGATTACGCGGAGGAACTCCTTCAGAAAGGAGCTATTGCGAGAGTCAAGCATCTAAAATTTCAAGGTCGCTTATTCAGCGTGCCAAAGAAAGGCTCAACAAAAAGAAGGGTAATCTTAGACTTGTCAAAGCTAAACTCTTTCATTCGTTGCGACAAGTTCAAGATACTTACCCTCTCGCAAGTAAGGACCTTACTTCCGCGTGGAGCCGTCACATGCTCCATCGATCTTACAGACGCATACTATCATATCCCTATAGCCAGACACTTCCGCCCATTCCTAGGATTCAGGCTAGGAAATCAGACATTCTCATTCAAAGTGATGCCCTTCGGTCTGAATGTAGCCCCAGGGTATTCACGAAAATAGCAGAAGTGGTTGTGCAGCAATTGAGAACTCAGGGAATCATGGTAGCAGCATACCTCGACGATTGGTTGATCTGGGCACCAACTGTCGAGGAATGTCTCAAAGCCACCAAAAAAGGTAGTTCACTTTCTGGAACATCTGGGGTTCCAGATAAACAAAACGAAATCCAGACTTACCCCGGAGTCTCGTTTTCAGTGGCTGGGAATCCAATGGATTTGTCTTCCCACAATCTGTCAATTCCAGTGGCCAAACGGAAGGAAATAGCAAAATCTGTCAGGCAATTTCTCAAATGCAAACAAACATCAAGGAGAAACCAGGAAAGAATCCTAGGGTCCCTTCAGTTTGCTTCGGTAACAGATATCCTCCTGAAAGCAAGGCTAAAAGATATAAATCGAGTTGGCGATCGAGAGCAAACGCCAAATCTCGAGACAAGTTGTCAGTAATTCCACAGATCCTTCGCAATCAACTCCGTCCATGGTCAAAAGTAAAGAACTTAGCCAAGCAGGTACCCCTTCAATATCCCCTTCCAGTGTTAACCATTCACACGGATGCCTCCCTGTCCGGGTGGGGGGATATTCTCAGTTCAAACAGGTTCAGGGGACTTGGTCAGTTCAATTTTGCCAGCTCCACATAAACGTTCTGGAAGCAATGGCAGTATTTCTTACCTTGAAGAGACTGCTTCCCCCGAAAAAGTCTCATCTAAGGCTAATTTTGGACAGTGCAGTGGTAGTTCATTGCATCAACAGAGGAGGGTCCAAATCCAAGCATGTGAACCATGTCATGATAGCCATCTTTGCCCTAGCAAACAAACACAAATGGCATCTGTCCGCCACTCACCTGGCGGGGGTAAGAAATGTGATAGCAGACGCTTTGTCCCGGTCAGTTCCTCTGGAATCAGAATGGTCCCTAGACGACGGGTCATTCCAGTGGATATGCCGGAGAGTCCCAGGTCTCCAAGTAGATCTCTTCGCCTCACAAGCGAACCACAAGCTTCCTTGCTATGTGGCCCCCAACCTGGACCCTCTGGCTTATGCCACGGACGCCCTGTCGTTAGATTGGGATCAGTGGAGAAAAATTTATGTTTTTCCTCCAGTGAATCTTCTCTTGAAAGTCTTAAGCAAGCTGAGGACTTTCAAGGGAATAGTAGCTCTGATTGCACCGGACTGGCCCAAGAGCAACTGGTATCCTCTTCTTCTGGAATTGGGTCTCCGACCTCAACGGATTCCCAATCCCAAGCTGTCACAATCAGTACAAATGAGGACTGTGTTCGCTTCCTCAGGAATTCTTCAGACCCTAACTTTATGGACTTCATGAAGTTTGCGGCTAATATAGATGCTAATATTGATCCACAAAATATTCTCTTCCTAGAATCAGATAAGAGAGAGTCAACTATTAGACAATATGACTCAGCTGTTAAAAAATTAGCATCCTTCCTGAAAGAATCAAACACTACAACCATGACAGTTAATCTAGCTATATCCTTTTTCAGATCCTTGTTTGAAAAAGGTTTGGCAGCTAGCACTATTACTACTCATAAATCGGCTTTGAAGAAGATCTTTCAGTTAGGTTTTCAGATAGATCTGACTGAATCTTATTTCACGTCTATTCCTAAAGCCTGTGCTAGACTTAGACCTTCTCAAAGGCCTACTGCAGTTTCATGGTTCTTAAATGATGTCCTCAAACTAGCTTCAGATACTGACAACTCGTCCTGTACATTCATAATGCTTCTTAGAAAGACATTATTCTTATTAAGCCTAGCTTCAGGAGCTAGAATTTCAGAACTGTCGGCTCTATCCAGAGATGCGGGTCATGTGGAATTCCTCCCCTCAGGAGAAGTTCTGCTTGCTCCGGATCGTTGTTTTTTGGCTAAAAATGAGGATCCTCTTGCAAGGTGGGCCCCTTGGAAAGTCATCCCACTTCCGCAAGACCCTTCTCTTTGCCCAGTATCAACTTTAAGAGCCTTTCTATCTCGTACATCCTCAAGATCCTCAGGTCCTCTCTTCATGAGAGAGAAAGGTGGTACTTTGTCAGTAAAAGGTATTAGACAACAAATCCTTTACTTCATTAAACAAGCCAATCCTGATTCATTTCCAAAAGCACATGACATCAGGGGAGTAGCCACCTCAATTAATTACTTTCAACATATGAACTTTGAGGATCTTAAAAAGTATACTGGATGGAAATCTCCGACAGTCTTTAAACGTCATTATCTAAAGTCCTTGGAATCTTTAAAATTTTCAGCAGTAGCAGCGGGAAACATTGTTTCTCCTGATACTGTATAGTAGTTGTAGTACAGATCCAGGTCTCCTTTCTACCTACCTCATCCAACATGCCTCACCCTATCGCCATGCTACTCGGATATCCTAGCCTTAGCCGCGGAAATTCTATTAGTGGATTGTCCCTTATTTTTTTGCTAGGGACATCCACACCTTGTACTGATAATGTACTTCAGTGTACCTACCCTTATTTTTATGCTAGGGTAGGACACAATGTTTGTATATTTTGTAAATAAGTTATCTAAGTAAATCTATTTTGTTAAAATTACATTGCATTATTATAATTTACTGTGTTTATTGTAATTTTAAGTACTTTACATTACTAACTTTCGTTTATGTTACTGTTTAGAATAAGTTAGACTTAAGTACTTAGTTATATGCTGTAATTGATTTACTTATATTATATCCCTCATTTTACAACTGCTTTTCATTTGTCCTTTTTTCCCATCTTGTCTGTTTCTCTGGTACTCTTTCATAGGCCGACACGAGCTGAGCCCAGAAAAGGGATTTTGACGAAGGAAAAATCTATTTCTGGGTGATTGGCTCGTGTCGCCCTATGAAACCCACCCTGTATTGTTTGCCCCCCCCTGCAGGACAAGATGTTTTTAGATTAAGGATGTCCGCTAGGGGCGCTGTTGTCCGTGGCGTCCTCTAGTAGTAGTAGTAGCGGCCGCATCACCTGTTGGTATCAGCTCTCTCTTGTGGGGATTCTGATTGGAAGTTCTAATTGGTGAATGTCTCGTGGTAGTGTTCCCACTCGCCCCTATTGCCATACCGACACTTCTTTTTAAGAGTGAGCGAGTCAGTTTTACTGACATTTTCTTAATTTTGTTTTTCTCTGGTAATTTTAGATTAATTTTACCTAGAAAGAATGATATTAAGGATCCTTTCATAGGGCGACACGAGCCAATCACCCAGAAATAGATTTTTCCTTCGTCAAAATCCCTTATTTGAAGAGTAGGCCAAGACCAAAAAATTCTTGATGGAGTTGAAGTTATTCCAAAGAAAATTGAATAACTAAGGAATGGAAATAAATTCTGTCCAACTCCTTGTGAAGAGTTAGGACAAATAATATTCATGTATGTAGTTCTGGATGAGGTATAGATTATGCCAGACCCCAGTTACTATTTGCTGGTTTCTGTTTATGTGTGGGTGTTCACAGTTATGTTTCGCTTAATTGATTGGGGTATCCATACCATCAATTTTGGCTACTGGCTCATTTAACCCTTAAATGCTGACTGGACGTATTTTACGTCGACATTTTTTGTCTCTCGGGTGCCGACTGGACGTATTTTACGTCGACATATAAAAGTTTTTTTTAAAATTCGCGGAAAAAAACTTTTGAATCACGCGCCTTGGGGGATGCTGGGAGTTCACGGATCAAGGTGTTGTTTTGTTTACAATCGTTACGCAGGCCCGCAAGCGCGAATTTCTTTCTTATTGCACTAAAAAATATCTGTGACACATCTCTGAAATTATTTCGTCACTTTGACATAATTTTTGTACCATTGTAAATTAGCTGTTACATGAAGTATTATATATGAAAATGTGCGCATTTTTATGTAGAATACAACAATAAAATACTCATGATTGTAGCTTTTATCAGTTTTGAGATATTTTCTTATAAATAACGATAATTGCCAAAATTTCAACCTTCGGTCAACTTTTGACTCCAGCGAAATGGTCGAAAAACGCAGTTGTAAGCTAATACTCTTATATTTTAGTAATATTCAATCATTTACCTTAATTTTGCAACTAATTGGAAGTCTCTAGCACAATATTCCGATTTATGGTGAATTTATGAAAAAACTTTTTCCTTACGTCCGTGCGGTAACTCTTCCGAAAAAAATCATACATGCGATTGTGGTAATGTTTGCACCATTTTAAAATTAGCCGTTATATAAAGTTTTATACATGGAAATGTGCGCAATTTCATGCACAATACAAATAAAAACAACCCATGGTTGTAGCTTTTATCAGTTTTGAGATATTTTCATATAAATAACGATAATTGCCAAAATTTCAACCTTCGGTCAACTTTGACTCTACCGAAATGGTCGAAAAACGAAATTGTAAACTAAAACGCTTATAATCTAGTAATATTCAAGCATTTACCTTCATTTTGCAACAAATTGGAAGTCTCTAGCACAATATTTCGATTTATGGTGAATTTATGAAAAAAATAACATTTTCTTTACGTCCGCGCGGTAACTCTTCCGAAAAAATCATACGTGCGATTGTGGTAATGTTTGCACCATTTTAAATTAGCCGTTACATAAAGTTTTATATATGAAAATGTGCGCAATTTCATTTAGAATACAACAAAAAATAATTGAAGGTTGTAGCTTTTCTCATTTTTGAAATATTTGCATATAAATCACGATAAATAGAAAAACCACGTTCGGTCAACTTTGACTCTACCGAAATGGTCGAAAAATGCAATTGTAAGCTAAAACTCTTACAGTCTAGTAATATTCAGTCATTTATCTTCATTTTGAAACAAATTCGAAGTCTCTAGCAAAATATTTAGATTTATGGTGAATTTAAAAAAAAAATCTTTCCTTCCCTCCGCACGCGGATTCTCCGCCACAAATCTCCGAAATGCGTACGTACCATTTTCGGAATATTTGCTCCGTTTCATATTAGGCATTTCATAGAGTTTTATATATGAAAAGGTGTGCAATTTCATGTAGAATAAAACAAAAAATATTTGAAGGTTGTAGCTTTTCTTATTTCCAAAATAATTGCATATAAAAAATATATATATAAAAAAATTCGACATTTGGTCAAAGTTAACTCGTCAGATATGGTTGAAAACTGCAATTGTAAGCTAATACTCTTACAGTATAGTAATATTCAATCATTTGTCTTCATTTTGAAAGAAATTGGAAGTCTCTAGGACAATATTTAGATTTATGGTGAATTTTTGAAAAAAAATTTGTTTACGCCTGCGCGTTACAAATTCATGCATTATTTTGTGATAATATTTTCTCTGTGTTGCTTTTATCATTTTACAATGTGTTATATACCAAAATAATTGCAATTTAGTGTAAATTACAACGAAAAAAAAAGTAACTTGTTACCTTTAACCGTTTTGCGCACAGCGCGATTTGAATACAATTATATATGAAATTTCGTTTTTGCGCTATCATATATGGCATCTATATATATGATAATTGATAATTTCATTTCTGATGGTTGCATACTAAACTTCAGCCAATGACAAAAAAAGGAGCCAAAGATGAACTCTTAATCTTGAAAACTAAGCGCGCTGTGATTTTTTGAAAAAAATATTTTTTCCGCTTCCGCGCTCACTCTGAAACACCTCCGGTACACGGGAGACAATTTTTTTTTACCGCTTCGGCGTTAGAGGGTTAACGTAAAATAAAGTAGTATGTAGTATGTGTCAGGTCAGCCTAACATAAAGGGGAAAGATAAAGGCCAAGAATAAGTGCCTTTGTATTCCATTATAAACAGAAAATGAAGCAGATGTTTCCATGCCAGGTAAAAAAGAAGTATAGTTTGATCTAGTAAGATACTTATAAGCTCTTTACAGAGAAAAGTTTTGAAAGCACAAGTAGGATGATAGACTAAAATACCTTTTTCCACGTTCTCTCAAAGGATTTGAATAAGTTGAGAAAGGATGACCATAACTGTATGGTATAGGATAATTCACTAGTTTATTTGTACACATTCATGGAATCACCTTTAACTCAAGTATTACATAAAGAATATGGATGATCGCTGTGAATTGTGGGCATATTTATTTTTCAGAAGATGATATTTGAATTGTTTAGAAAACTTTTCAAATAAAAAAGCAGAGGGAGATTTTGGGAGTATTTATTTTTCTATAGAAGTTAAATTGTTTAGAAAGCATCTCAAAAAGCAGAGGCAGTAAGATTCTTTTGAGAAGTTAAGGTATAGTCATCCTCTTGAAAGCATTCTGAATGAGAGCTTTTCCGATATTGTAAAGAATGTGATGTTGAAAGAGCCAAGCATTCTAGCAAATTGCTGTTTTTCTGACCAGTTAACAGTTATGATGTCTTTTTACACAAAACTGCTGTGTTTAGGTCCTGAATATTATCCAACTTAACTTTTTCTCCCGACAGGTCTTAAAACTTTATCAGATCATAATCATGAAAATACTTTTACAACTTTTTACTCTTTTGAATATGGAAGATGAAAATGGTGATAATTTTAAAATCGGGTTGAAATAAAGAAAATTAAAACATTAATAGAGCAGTTAATGGGCAGCTATTATGACTCAATCTTATTAATTTTCAGAAAATAATGTTTTGCACAACAGAATATGATTAATATCTGGACAGAACAGTGAGTGAAGGAACATTTAAAAATGAAAATCTACAATAGGATTATTGCGTTCATCATAAATATTATGGTTTTTAGAAATATTTGTTTTCTGAAGCTAGGTATCTTTTTAGTTCATGTATTATTAATGAATACCCTAAATCACTTTTACCAAATGTAAAGAACACATTACCCATAACTTGTAACATGTTTGGCTCCTGTCCACTTCACTTACGACCAAACTCGTCTAGACGTGTAAGAGTAATATAAATTTAACCTAAGAAACTAATGCATGAATCAAAATAACTGACTCAGTGTGTACATAAAATGCACTATGGATAAATATGTAAGATACTAATTTTCTTAAAGGAATATGAAGTAATTCACTAAATAAAGGAAACCTTACATAGT
>NC_061108.1:81539396-81626896 GCF_015104395.2 Macrobrachium nipponense
TCTGAGGTTACAACACTTTTCAATTATATTCATCGAAAATTATTTCCAGTTTACAGCTCATATTCCAGGGTTATGCCGCTTACAACGCCAGGTTGATGGAAATCATGACTCCAAAAATGCAAAATAATCAATATTTAAAGTTTTTTTTTATGAAAAATGCACTAAAATGTAGTTTACTTAGTTTTTAATACACCCAAAGCATTAAAAGTAATTTTTTCTTAGGACTTTTTATGATTTTCTGGCTTACGACACATCTCAAGAATGGAACCCTGTCATAAGCTGGGGACTGCTGGTACTGCCTCTGATGACCACCCCATACACTTGGAGATTTCTATGAAAGAAACAATTCCGAAAGATGCCGGTGATGCACTCACATTCTGGATGTCACGTGACTTAGGAAAGGTGTAAGGCCTGCCTTTCAAATTAGAAACACTAAAATAGTTCTCTGCCCATGTAGAGAAAGTACTAGATGTAGGGAAAGCAGGCCATCTGGGACTTTTGCTATATGTAGGTAAGCCTTTAGTGCTTAAACTATGCATAATGTCCTAATGAATGACCGAGTTCCCTTATCGGAATCAGGGGATATCCTCCTTAAAGGATCCTTGTTCTGGCCAGGACTGGTGGGCCAGGAGACAACTGTAAATGGTGGCTAGGTGAGTGAGTGATGAGACGTTGCCACTGTTTAAGAGATCCAGTTTCCATATGGGCTGGTATTGTTGGTTAGATGAGTCCATTGTTTTTGCACTAGGTACCTTACTATTAGGTGAATAATTTTAAGAATAAATAGATTTTAGAAAATCCCCACATTAAGGTCATGGCTTAGAAAAGAGTATATGTAGATGACTGTCCCTCCTACTGTTTAGGATAGAACAGTGGATGGTAATTAAATTATTTTCTCATCTGTTTTTGAAGCAAAAGGAACCAGTGACTGTTCAGCCAATTTTGGGCCGCTAGGTAAGTGGTTCTGTTGGAAATTATCAGTTTGTTAAAAACTCTGAAATCTGGGATAATGGAGAAAAGAGGTAGATCACCTATTAGTTCCAAGCTTTTAGGAATGCATCTCTTGCTATTGCCTGATTGTCCAGGTTTGGAGATACATACATTGAAACTGGTCCATTTCCGAATGTGGAAGCATGGTGGCCATTATTTGAAAGGAGGGTTTGCCCAACATTCAGCCAGTCAAAGCTGCCATATGCCTCAATAAGGAGTCTGCTATCACACTGAGAGACCCTGTGAGGTGAATTGCTGACAATCTTACCTTAGCTATCTGAGTGATAGAAAGCATTACTGCATTAAGAGGGGCTGATCATGAGCCCAACTTCGTGATATAAAACGTGAGTCATTTTTTATTTCAATTTTCTGAGAGACAGCCATCAGCTTCAGGAAATTGATATGATACTTTCTCAGAACAGGTGACCAACTCCCACTACCTGACACAAGGTAGAGTCAGCTTGACCAGTTTTGCCAGAGACTACTACCAGGCCCATGAACTGAGTATCTTCCCAACTATCTGACTGTGAAGATGAAGGCATTTGTGAAGGTTTTATTCTGGAGTGTGAGAGCCAGACTCTTTACATCATTCAGATGCAAACTGTAATAGGATTTGCTCAAACTGGTGTGTGGAAAAGCTCGACTGTGTAAGGATGTAAGGAACCTTTTGAAGTCCTTCCTTATTCTGGTTTGAGTGTTGTTGGAAAGAGACAGCCTCCCATGAAGTGTAATCTAACAAAGTCCCAGCCATAGAAAATCCCTGTTGGGTGTAAGGCAGAACTTGTTCCAGTTTATCAGGAAACATCTTGACTGTAATCTGTTCACTAGTACTCAGTTTTCATAAGCACAATGAAGCAAAATCCTGGAGCAAAAATCTGGGGTGACTGTCTTTTCATGCAGACCTTAGAGTAATGAGGGAAAATGGCTAGCCTTTTCACCATTGTCATATCTGTTTGAGAAGGATGAAAGGAAAACTGAGGTAATCACTGTAAGCAAGAGACAGAGCCCTTTTGCTTTGAGTCCTTTATACTTTATCGACATGCCAACAAGCTATGTTCCAACTAAGACTGATTGGTCTGTCTATGGAGCCGTGGACAAACAGCGGCTATGCTCTGAGAAAATATTAGTTTATTACTGGAGTGGCATTTTATGTACGTACTTTCATGCATACAGAAAGCCAATACTTATTCTTTTTAATCTGGCACTAACCTTTGGTTTTCTCCAAATATATTGTTAATTTATTTTCATCCCAGTAGTTTTTTATTCTTATGCCAATTAATATTTTATTACTTTTCTTTCTTTTACACCTCTTCCTTTTCTTATGCACATACAATAATACTCTAAAGTTGAACAATTTGAGTTGTGCAAATTCACAAATGTAAATAATTGTCATACATGAGTTTTTCACAGACATACAAACATTTGCAAATCCTCAAGAAACCTTGCAAAAGTGCATATGTACATGTTTAATTTTTTATGCAATTTGTAAGTTTTCAAGCTTTCATGTGTTAACTGAATAACATTAATAATAGAAATAATAATTTCTCTCTCTCTCTCTCTCTCTCTCTCTCTCTCTCTCTCTCTCTCTCTCTCTCTCTCTCTCTCTCTCTTACTGAGATGAGAGTTTTTATGGTATATGTATATGTTTATTATTATTTTCAAATATTAATAAGACTAAATAATAATAGTAATATAACTTTAATTACAAAATTCGTGTGTGGTACATATTTTGAAGAAACAAAATATCTTTCCTTCATCTTATGTTTAACTCATTGAAGAGAAGCTTGAGGCCAGAGCTGTCAAATATGTCAATTTAAAAATGTGACAGTATGCGTAGCGTTGAGATTAGTAGGTCAAAGGATTGTTAGCACGTAGGTAATTTTGAATTGATCTAATTTTACCTTAACCATCTAGAACTGTAAATGTACTGTTCTATAAAACATAGACACGTAACTAAGAGTTGTACGTATTAGTCCAAATAGAAGCACTGTTCATGAAAAGGACTTTCAGAACAAGAGAAAGACAGACTGAAGAAGCTCTTGAAAATGAGGTTAAGGCGACTTCTAAAAATAGATTGGTCAGGGGAGTGTGGGAAGAAGAGAGAAAACAAGAATAAATTTTGAAATTGTTCTACTTACTTCCTTCAAAGTTGGCTCTGAGGATTTGATTCTTGTAGCATTCATTTCTCCAACCAGATCATTTAGCATCAAATAAAGCACTTACTGTATAACATAAACAGTTTTATGTCAGCTTTTCTCTTTCCTCATTTAGATCTGTCTGCGTTTTAAAATATTGCATCAGTTGCGTTGATGTTTCGGACAATAGGTAAATATAGTAATATGTATATGGAAATATTCAGCAATCAGTATCTGGCAACTGTTCGCCTAGCTGCGCAGGTGCATGATGTGCTAAGGTGACAGACTACAGGTTGCCCTAGAGCAAGATCTTTTTCCTGCACACAACTGTCTAACTGTAAAACAAAAATCCGAGTCGCTAATATATATTATGCAAGCGAGCTAGATAATATTGTTTAAAGGAAATTAAAATTGTTACCATTCTTTCATGCATTTCTTCTTTAATAAGTGTGGTATTAATTTCTTCTTGTAACTCGGCCTAACCATTTTTTACGGTCTGAAGATTTTTTTATTTTAGCACTCAAAATTGTGGGCCTAATTTTATGTATACAGCTTTAAAAACACAACTTTTTCAAATTTTTTTTATTCATCATCAAAATATGAAAAAAAATGTAAAGTAAATGTTTGACTAGGTTTAATGGTCCTTGCCTAGTCTGTGAAAGGTGGAGAAGCCTTTGATATGCAGTGATATTTATAACCAATAATGTGTTCTTTTACAGCTGTTATGCCAAATATATAATTGATAATTTCAGTATTGAATGGACTAATTCTGACACGGTATGGCAAAGGACTGAATTTGCACCCTTTGAGAGAAAAAATGTTTACACTCTCCATAATGTGGTAAAACAAAAACAAAAATGTATTTCCATGTATTATTAATATTCATAATGGGTGGTAGGTAATATTGATATTGATCAAGAGGCTGAAAAGTTACATTAAAAAAATTCATTTAGTATAAAGATATCAGCTAATAAAAGTTCAATAAATCTGTAGAATATAATAAAGGAAAAACATCATATAAAGATAAGTCAATATATTCTTTCAAACAAAATTAAAGAAAAGCAACAGTAAATTATGTTTATCCCACATAATTAGTAAGAGTGTGGTTTCTAGGCAGTTTCAGTTTATGAATGCTATTTGCATCCTGATATTTTTTAAATCCCTAAAACTCTGATCACTCCGTTCACACGTGTCACTACCAGTTTTGATCATTTTAGGCCTGTGACTCATTAAACCATACATTTATAAAAAAAAATAAAAAACAATATTTCCAATTTCCATCTCTGGTATATCTGAATTCTCCTTCATAATCGTAAAAATATTCTGTCAATTTGATGCTTTTTATGATATTAAAAAGAAAATTGGCATATGTAAGATTTATAAGTTATCATACATCAACACCAGTCTCCTTCAAATTCGGTGTTACAAGCGTGCCAACCGAACTGCACACTTCACATACGTTTCACCACCCTAAGGGCAAGAGAGATGTATTTTTATTAATTTAAGGAAGATATAAATTTTATAATGTTTTTATATTATATTTCATATGCTAACTTGAAATAATGTTCATTTCTTTTAAAAGAAAGATCTTTAAACAAATGATAACCTGATAAAATTAAATAAACCAAACTCCACTTACTCATGTATTATTTGCATAAAATAATAATCTTTATACGGATGATAATCTATTGACATGGTTGGTAGGCCTGTGCCTATCGTAACATAATGAAATATTTCATAATGATTCGGACAAAATACTTAAAAACCTGCATAAAACAAGGTTTTTTGAAGCAGTTTTATTTTTTACTTGTGATAATAGATTCCAATTTTCATATAAAAAAATTTTCTCCAACCAATTATTGCATGGAAAATAAAAAATAAAAATGACCCGAACGATATATTTTGTAAAGTGATGCAATATATGAAAGTGTAGCTGTACTTGAAATCCCATCTGGTCCAGGTCTTTATCTGTCCCTTTGTCCTTATTTTATTTGTCTTCTAAGAGGTCATCATCTTATCATAGCATTGTAAGCCCAAGAATCACAATCTTTGAGATCTCTGTTTTCCAGCTCTTGGCCACCACATTTTTCCCCAACTTTCACATTTGCAATATAATCTTCCAACCAAATTCTGGCCATGAATCTTAACATTCTATAGTTACTTTTCCTATATTACCTCCAATTTCTTAAGAGTAGTCAGTCATAATTTACATGTCTGATCTCTTTACTAATGGGAGATTTGTTTATGTTTACCCTTCAGCTTTTCCCATCTTTATATGGGGTCGCTGTTTCTAGTCAGCCTTCTCCATCTTCCTCTGTCCTGTACCTCTTCTTCTCTTAGACCCTTTCCTTCATGTCATTCTATAATTTATCTTTCCACCTGAACTTTGGCTTTCCCCTCCCTCTTCTGCCCTCCACCTGCATGTTCATAACCCTCTTACATACATGTTCATCTTCTATCCTCATGTCTATGTGTACAAATCTTAAAATTTTATTCAGCAAAATAATTTTAAATATAAAATAAATTTTTAAGTTAAATATAAAAGAAATTTCCTTGTAAGAAATCCCATTTACATCAACTTCTTGTGATCAGTACATAAAATGCCTTTACTCTGCATGTCTTTTACCTCAGATGACACCACTTATCACTCATTCCATTATGTGATTTTGCTGTGTTAACAACTACTGTACAGTAATACCCCAAACTTACGTGAGGATAGGGAAGTTTGGCACACTCTCTAAAAATGCTAATAAACCCTTACTTCTAGAGTTTGAACACTAAATATGTCCCTAACCATGCTCCCTAAATATCAAGCTAACTTCAAATGAAATTAAAGTTACTGTAATTTCATTTAGAAGTTTGCTTAATACATTACCCATAACAAAAGAAATATATGGTTGGTAAAAATATAGAAATGTGTACTACATACGTATAACTTAGTACTATCTTCTTTCCCCCTATTTCTTTAAAATACTTTCACGAATTTTGTAATTACAGTTATATTATTATTATTATTATTATTATTATTATTATTATTATTATTATTATTATTATTATTTTGGTAGAAGACTCTCTTTATGCCAAATGCTGTTAAAAAGAATGGCAGAATTAAGCTAGTTAATTTTATTTATTGTTTTTTTTCTATTTTCTTAACAATTCGCTACTCAGGCTCAGCGATGTTTTTGAGTAAGTGGCCAATGTTCATATTGGGAATTTCTAAAAATTATAAAAATGCTTAAGGTGATCTTTTATTGTATTAAAACAGGATCTCAGGTCCAGGTCAAGCAGGGGTTGTTGTCAGTGCCAGTATTATTCCACAAGCGTAGTTCAAATATGGGCCGGGGTCGTCTTTGGTTTAGAGCTGGCGTTGATGCTGGTATAGGTGGTATAGCTGGTATTACGTGACGTTTCAACCCTCTCGCAGGTCATCTTCGGACGAGTCAGTTGAAGGACTGTAGCAAGAGAGTATTACTACAGTCCTTCACCCGACTCATCCAAAGATGATCTGTGCCCAATTGAACTACGCCTATAGAATAATACCAGCACTGACGACGACCCCTGCTTGATGTGGACCTGAGATCCTGTTTTAATAAAATAAAAGATGGCCTTCAGCATTTTTATAATTTTTAGTAATTCCCAATATGAATATTGGCCAGTTACTCAGAAACATCGCTGAGCCTGAGAAGCAAATTGTAAGGAAAATAGAAAAAACAAAAGCAGTCCCCAGCTTATGACGTTCCGAGGTTACGCCACTTTTCAGTTATATTCTTCAGAAATTATTTCCAGATTTACGATGCATGTTCTAGGGTTATGGCACTTACGACGCCGATCTGGCGTAAGAAATATGACTCCAAAATTGCAAAATAATCAATAAAGTATTTATATGAAAAATGCAATAAAAATGCAGTTTACATAGTTTTTAATGGCGGGGACTGCCTGTACATATGAATTCAATTTGCTTAATTCTGCCATTCTTTTTAACAGTATTATGTATTGTTATTATTATTATTGTCATTATTATTTGGAAGTATTGAGAGAGAGAGAGAGAGAGAAGAGGAGAGAGCAGAGATAGAGAGAGAGCCCTGAGACAGGAAGAAGAGACGAGGAGAGGACGGAGAGAGAGCGAGAAGAGAGAGATGAGAGGAGGAAGAGAGAGAGTGGCTTGAAAACTTATAAATTACATAAAAAAATTGAACAAATACCTTTGCAGGGTTTCTCCAGGATTAAAACATTTTCCGTTTGTGTTCGTGTATCTGTGAAATACTCATGTATGATAATTAGTTGGGTTCCAGTGAAAAGTTCGCTCTTTTGTGAATTTGTGCCACTCGAATTGCATAAGACTGAGGTATTACTGTACATAGTACACCTGGTTCATGTTGACCCCTCAGAGAGGATGCGATATGTAAACTTACTCTTCGAGGTGTTTTGGTAGCAATGGCCTGAACATCAGGCTCTCCTCTCTCTCTCTCTCTCTCTCCACGTCTCTCTTCTCTCCTCGTCTCTCTCTCTCCCATCTCTCTCTCTCTATCTCTCTCTCTCTCTCTATACCAGCCTATCGACCTCTATGCAACTCACATATCATAATTACCTCAGGTCGTCAAATTAGACTCACAAATCACAAAAATATTGAATTTATTTGCTAAAGAACAAAAAGACATACTAAATAAATCAAGTTCTCAAAGAACAAAAGATTAACTAAACATGACCCAGATAATGCACCATTGTAAAAGGGTATAATTCAAAACAGGAAACCAAAATAACCCTGGGGATCAGACAAAACCCGTCCACCCCTTTCTTTCCAATAACTAGACCTATGCCATAAGATAGGTAATTAAAAAGTCATTAGTGTTTCTCCATACCACTATACCTCCAGAGAAGTTTCCGGATAAGTTCCCAGATCTGTCTGTTTGAAAAAAAGAAAGTAATCCCACATAAGCAATTATAAGTAAATAAAAAATAATTGAATCAGTTCTCCTGGAACAAAAGTCATGTGAAAGAGGACATCTCTGAAACTAATGTTTAAGATAAAAAAAAAGACAGAGTTACACTTTGGCATAAATGGATGCTTACCCATCTCAGCACTAATCACTCAAAAAAATTACACATGGCCATTCCAAAACAAGGCCACTTCTAAATGCCCAGGATCCTTTCCTGCCAAAATATAGGGGAACAGAATCTCTGCACTCATGTACGAAGTTTTAAGACACTCCCCTTGAGAGGACATCACTGATATGCAACAAGTTTATTGCACTAGAAAAGTTCATGACGTCATATATGGCTAATGGTCCCACCCAGGAAACTAATTAAAATCAGATTCAGTTGCATACCTACTTCCACCCATGCATGGACATAAGAGCGACCTGTCTTTGCCCTTGATCGCTGCTGAGATAGCAATCCTCAACATGCGCCATCCAAAAGTGATGTGTGCACATTTTAAGACCCTGCTTTGTCTCCGTGGGAGTCAGTGATGACAATTACAAACAATTTTTTTTAAGGTGACCTTAAGCAGTTACGAAGACATTCCTCTTCTGTCCTACACACTCCTGAATTGAAATTTTGTCATCTCTCCACAGTGCAGCAAAATCAAAATATGCATATGGCAAGTTAATGCATTATATTCCGATGGTGTTGATATAATATTCTCAATACCCATTTCATATATAGTATACGTATATATATATATATATATATATATATATATATATATGTATGTATATATACACACATACACAAACAGTAATTTTGTTGACTTATGGTAGGGATCCGTTCCAGCACTGCACCATGAGTTGGTTGATTAATTGGTGATGAAAGATATCAATCATTCATTGTTTTAGTCATCATTAGTTCTACCAGGGTTGAGTCTAGTTAGCAGATTTGTTGGAACACTTGCCTAAGAATGGGTGTCAAGGTTAATAAGATTGAGTTTTTAATGAAATCAGATATCCAGTTACTTCTAATACATTTATAGTCCCAGTTCTTTCACTGATGATGGTGCATTCCAGCATTGTTTTTTTGTATGTACAGTTATTGTAGAAAAACTGCGAAACTCATTCCAGTTTATGGTATGACTAGTATCCATATGTACCAGTAGATCATCTCATGAAAATTAATAGGGCATATACAGTCAGTAAGGTATGGTTCAGAGAGCTTCAATACTGCATTGCAAATTGGGTCAAGATTTCAACTAGACTGTTTTCCAATAGCAGCTTGAGGAATACGTACATACTGTAAACTGTTTGACAGATATACATATCCGTCTTAGTAGCACAATACTACTTGGAAATGTCTATAGTATACTCTTAAACTTTGGATGTAACAATGATGAGAAGATTTTTTTACAAAGGAGTCTAATTTATTACTAGAAATATTTGTGGATTTTTCATTGGATCATAATGTGGTACTTTTTAGTTTAAGGGAGTGTGTTACAGAAAACTTGAAACCAAGTCAGGAAAGCAGAAGTTACAAAGAAAGTTGTTAAGAGATTTATTTTGTATAATATATAATTTTTTCTTTTGGGATATATAGATTGAAAAATAAATGTAAGAAAAAAGTGGCCACACTAAGGAAGTAAAGAATGCGTGGAAAGCATTTCAACTTAACCCTCTTACGCCGACTGGACGTATTTTACGTCGACATTTTTTGTCTCCCGTGTGCCGACTGGACGTATTTTATGTCGACTTACAAAAGTTTTTTTTTAAATTCGCGGAAAAATACTTATAGGCCTACCAGCCTAAAACTTTTGAATCACGCGCCTTGGGGATGCTGGGAGGGGTTCACGGATCAAGGTGTTGTTTTGTTTATTTCAATCGTTACGCAGGCGCGCAAGCACGAATTTCTTTCTTGCCGCACTAAAAAGTATCTGTGACACATCTCGGAAATTATTTCGTCACTTTGACATAAATTTTGTACCATTGTAAATTAGCCGTTACATGAAGTATTATATATGAAAATGTGCGCATTTTTATGTAGAATGCAACAATAAAATACTCATGATTGTAGCTTTTATTAGTTTTGAGATATTTTCATATAAATAACGATAATTGCCAAAATTTCAACCTTCGGTCAACTTTGACTCTACCGAAATGGTCGTAAAACGCAATTGTAAGCTAAAACTCTTATATTTTAGTAATATTCAATCATTTACCTTAATTTTGCAACAAATTGGAAGTCTTTAGCACAATATTTCGATTTATGGTGAATTTATGAAAAAACTTTTTCCTTACGTCCGCGCGGTAACTCTTCCGAAAAAAATCATACATGCGATTGTGGTAATGTTTGCACCATTTTAAAATTAGCCGTTATATAAAGTTTTATATATGGAAATGTGTACAATTTCATGCACAATACAACTAAAAACAACCCATGGTTGTAGCTTTTATCAGTTTTGAGATATTTTCATATAAATAACGATAATTGCCAAAATTTCAACTTTCGGTCAACTTTGACTCTACCGAAATGGTCGAAAAACGCAATTGTAAGCTAAAACGCTTATAATCTAGTAATATTCAAGCATTTACCTTAATTTTTCAACAAATTGGAAGTCTCTAGCACAATATTTCGATTTATGGTGAATTTATGAAAAAAATAACATTTTCTTTACGTCCGCGCGGTAACTCTTCCGAAAAAATCATATGTGCGATTGTGGTAATGTTTGCACCATTTTAAATTAGCTGTTACATAAAGTTTTATATATGAAAATGTGCGCAATTTAATGTAGAATACAACTAAAAATAATTGAAGGTTGTAGCTTTTCTCATTTTTGAAATATTTGCATATAAATCACGATAAATAGAAAAAAAACCACGTTCGGTCAACTTTGACTCTACCGAAATGGTCGAAAAACGCAATTGTAAGCTAAAACTCTTACAGTCTAGTAATATTCAGTCATTTATCTTCATCTTGAAACAAATTCGAAGTCTCTAGCAAAATATTTAGATTATGGTGAATTTAAAACAAAATCTTTCCTTCCCTCCGCGCGCGGATTCTCTGCCACAAATCTCCGAAATGCGTACGTACCATTCTCGGAATATTTGCTCCGTTTCATATTAGGCATTTCATAGAGTTTTATATATGAAAATGTGCGCAATTTCATGTAGAATAAAACAAAAAATATTTGAAGGTTGTAGCTTTTCTTATTTTTAAAATAATTGCATATAAAAAATATATTTATAAAAAAATTCGACATTCGGTCAACTTTAACTCGTCAGATATGGTCGTAAACTGCAATTGTAAGCTAATACTCTTACAGTATAGTAATATTCAATCATTTTTCTTCATTTTGAAAGAAATTGGAAGTCTCTAGGACAATATTTAGATTTATGGTGAATTTTTGAAAAAAATATTTGTTTACGCCTGCGCGTTACAAATTCATGCATTATTTTGTGATAATACATTCTCTGTGTTGCTTTTATCGTTTTACAATGTATTGTATACCAAAATGATCGCAATTTAGTGTACATTACAACGAAAAAAAAGTAATTGTTACCTTTAACCGTTTTGCGTACAGCGTGATTTGAATACAATTATATATAAGATTTCGTTTTTGCGCTATCATATATCGCATTATTTATATATGATAATGATAATTTTTTCCATTTCTGATGGTTGCATACTAAACTTCAGCCAATGACAAAAAAAGGAGCCAAAGATGAACTCTCAATCTTGAAAACTAAGTGCGCTGTGATTTTTTGAAAAAAATATTTTTTCCGCTTCCGCGCTCATTCTGAAACACCTCCGGCACATGGGAGACAATTTTTTTTTTACCGCTTCGGCGTAAGAGGGTTAAGATGTATAAAAGGGATTTTGACGTAAGGAAAAATCTATTTCTGGGCAATTGGCTCGTGTCGCCAGCGAAATATCCTTTAATCTATTATTTCTAGGGTAAATGTACTAACACATACCAGAGAATAAATAAATAAAGAAAAAGGTCGTATAACTGACTCGCTCACCCTCCCCCCGAGAGTGTCGGTATGACACTATGGCGAGTGAGACCACTACCACGAGCCAAATGCCAATAGAATTCTCCCACTACAAAATCCCCCAAGAGGAGAGCCGACCCACAGAGTGGGCAGCACCTACTACTACTACTCCATCCCATGCTGCCGACTGCTGCGCCTCTGGTGGCCATCCTGAAGTTAGCAGACAATCTTGGCGATGGGATGGGTAGGGCGGGATTTCGCTGGCGACACGAGCCAATCGCCCAGAAATAGATTTTTCCTTACGTCAAAATCCCTTTTCTGGGCTCAGCTCGTGTCGCTGCGCGAAATCGTACCAGAGAAATAGCAAAAGATTGTAAAGAAATTCAACAAAATACAAAGAGGTCTCAAATAAAAGATAAAATAAAAATAAATCAATATAATTGCTAATAAGGATACATATACACAGTGATACAAAATAGAAATATTACTTAATTTACACTTAATTCTAATAATATTTCTTAACTTAAGGTAATATACATATATACAGGAGAAATATATCATATATGTACAAAAATGGTATCTGTGTAAAGCTATGTATCAAAACATTCTAAAGCAATTAACATAAAAGTTGAATAAAACAAACTCAACAATAATAAAATATAAAGGAATGTATATGACTTAATATCAAAACCCGTAACCATTATAATAAGATGTATCTCCTAGCATAAAAAATAAGGAGATGACATCCACGAGATCAATAACCATCATCAAATGTGAGTGTCCCTAGCAAAAAAATAAGGGACACCCACTACATCATCATAAAAGCAGCTAAGACACAAGGTGACCGTAAATGAACAAGGCAGGAATAGACGAACTGTTGGGTGAGGCAGGTAGAAAGGAGGACTGGATCTTCTACTAAAGATTAGTCAGAGTCAGGGGAAACTATGTTCCCTGCTGCAACTGCTGAAAATTTCAGAGCTTCCAAGGACTTTAAGTAATAACGTTTGAACACTGTCGGCGATTTCCATCCAGTATACTTTTTCAACTCATCGAAGTTCATATGTTGGAAATAGTTAATTGAGGTGGCTACTGCCCTGACATCATGTGCTTTTGGGAAAGAGTCAGGATTGGCTTGTTTAATGAAGTACAGGATTTGTTGCCTGATGCCTTTAATAGATAAAGTGCCACCTTTTTCTCTTAAAGAGAGGACCCGATGAGGATGAGGAGGTCCTAGATAGAAAGGCTCGTAAGGCACAAACTGGGCAAAGAGATACATCTTGTGGAAGGGGTAGTACCTTCCATGGTTCCCACCTCATCAAAGGATCTTCATTCTTTGCTATAAAGCTACGTTCCGGAGAAGTAGCACTTCCCCTGTGGGAAGGAACTGAATATGATCCTTTTTTTGGATCTTTGGATACGCCGACAGTTCTGAAATTCTAGCTCCTGAGGCCAAGCTTAATAAAAATAGGGTTTTTCTTAAGAGCATTATAAACAAGCATGTGTCATTATTGGTTTCTGAAGCCAGCTTTAGAACATCGTTTAAGAACCATGATACTGACGTAGGCCTTACCGAAGGTCTAAGTCTAGCACATGCCTTGGGAATAGACGAGAAGTAGGAATCTGTCAAGTCTATGTTGAACCCAAATTGAAAAATCTTCTTCAAGGCTGACTTGTTTGTCGTAATTGTGCTAGCTGCTAAGCCTTTTTCAAATAAGGATCTGAAAAAGGATATAGCTGAATTGATTGTAATGATCCTAATATCTGATTCTTTCAGGAAGGTTGCTAACTTTTTGACAGCAGCATCATACTGTCTCAAAGTTGAATCTCTTTTATCGGATTCCAAGAAGAGAATATTCTGAGGGTCAATATTCGCATCCCTTTTCGCTGCAAACTTCATGAAATCCATAAAGTTAGGGTTTTGAGAATGCCTGAGGAAGCGAACACAGTCTTTGTTTGTACTGACTGGGAGAGCCTGGGATTGGGGATCCGAAGAGGGCGAAGACCCAGTTCCAGAATGAGAGGGTACCAATTGCTCTTCGGCCAGTCTAGGGCTACTAGAGCCACTTGACCCTTGAATGTCCTGAGTTTGTTTAAGACTTTCATGAGAAGATTCACCGGAGGAAAGACATAAATCTGCTCCCAGTTGTTCCAGTCTAGAGCCAGGGCGTCCGTGGCATAGGCCAGAGGGTCCAGGTTGGGGGCCACATAACACGGGAGTTTGTGGTTCGTTTGAGATGCGAAGAGATCCACCTGTAGACCTGGAACTCTCTGAAGAATCCATTGGAACGAACTGTTGTCCAGTGACCATTCCGACTCTAGAGGTACTGATCGGGATAGAGCATCTGCTATGACGTTTCTCACTCCAGCTATATGAGTGGAGGAGAGATGCCAACTGAACTTGTCCGCCAGGGAGAAGATGGCTACCATGACGTGATTTAGATGACGTGACTTGGAGCCTTCTCTGTTTACACAATGTACCACCACTGCGCTGTCCAGGACTAGCTTTATGTGGGAGTACTTTGGTGGGCATAACTTTTTTTAGAGTCAAGAACACTGCCATTGCTTCCAGTACGTTTATATGGAACTGACGGAACTGAGGTGACCACGTTCCTTTGAACCTTTTTGAACTGGGAATATCCTCCCCAACCGCTTAATGATGCGTCTGTGTGGATGGTGATCCCTGGTGGAGGAAACTGAAGGGGCACTGACACCGACAAGTTCTTGACTTTCGCCCACGGTCGGAGTCGATTCTTTAGAATCAGAGGGACTGAGGATAATTTGTCCCTGGACCTGACATTTGCTCGTGAGCGCCAGATTCTGGTTAGGTCTTTCAGTTTGGCTTTCATTAAGATGTTCGTCACTGATGCAAACTGGAGAGAACCCAAGATCCTTTCCTGGGATCTTCTTGATGCCAGTTTGTGACTCAGAAATTGTTTTGACTGAATTTCGCTATTTCCTTTCTTTTGGATGATGGAATCGACAGAGTATGGGAGGAAAGATTCCATTGAATGCCTAGCCACTGAAAGTTTGACTCTGGGGTGAGTCTTGACTTGGTCCTGTTTATCTTGAAGCCTAGATATTCCAGGAACTGAATTACTTTCAGTGTTGCTCTGTTGCATTCCTCGACTGTTTGAAGCCCAGATCAACCAATCGTCGAGATACGCTACTACCATAATCCCTTGCGATCTTGAGTTGTTGAACTACTACTTCCGCCAGCTTCGTAAACACCCTGGGTGCTACGTTGAGCCCGAAAGGAACTACCTTGAAGGAGAATGTCTGGTCTCCTATCTTGAAGCCCCAGATACGGACGGAATTGTCTTGCAATAGGGATATGATAGTAAGCGTCTGTAAGATCGATAGAGGTGGTGACGGCCCACAACGGGAAGTAAGGTCCGTACCTGCGAGATCGTGAGCATCTTGAACTTGTCGCAGCGAATGGCTAAGTTTAAGCGGGACAAGTCTAAGATTTATTACCCTTCTTTTTTGTGAGCCTTTCTTTGGCACGCTGAACAAGCGTCCTTGAAATTTTAACCTTTTGACTCTCGCTATAGCTCCTTTCTGAAGGAGATCCTCCGCATACTCCGTCAGTTCCTTGGAAGGAAGTTGGCGGAAAGGTCTGGATGGGGGTGGGTTCGTTAACCAGCTCCAACCCAGGCCTTTTGACACAATGCTCTGAGCCCACTTGCTGAAGTTCCACCGGTGGCGAAAGTGAAACAGCCTCCCTCCTACCTGAAAATTCCTCATTGGTTCTGGTAGCCTCCTCGGCCTCCCCTGAAATGTTTTTCCCTATTTTAAAGGGACCTCCCGATCCTCTCCCACGAAAGGATCGCTTACCTCTGCCTCCCTTACCCGAGCGGTCATACTTCTGTGAAGCTTGACTCTCGAAGGCTTGATTGTAAGCTGGAGAGAGGGCTAAGAGGTGGAGGCTGAGGCTGAGGGAGATAACGTAAATCGGCTGTGATTGAGCCTTTGTAACAAGGTGGAAGGGTTGGGCCTTTATTTGCCACTAAGGGAACAGCCGGAACTTGCTGAGAAAAGCGTGGCTGCTTTTTCTGGTAGGGCTGGAAACGTCTGGGTTTCCTTTGACCCTTACCTCTAGCTGCTAGATCTTGCCGCCTCTTGGCCGTAAGAACCCCAACGGTCCTTAAGGCTCTGGTTCAACCTCGTAGCCTCTGACTGAACCTCCTTCACCATCGCTTCTGGGAAGAGGTCTGCTCCCCAGATGCTTGACGCAAGTAACCTATTCGGCTCGTGCCGAATAGTTGCTTCTTGTAGGACATGCTTCCTACAATTCGTCCTAGCAGTGGCAAACTCAAACATATTTGACTGTACTGTTTGAGTCAGGGATTTGGTCATAAGCTTGAAGAGCGGTTCTGAACCATAGGCTATGGTAGCCACCTCGGTCATAGCCATGGAATTAATAGATCTGGCTAACCGCGATTTGGCATCAAATTCAGCCTGAATAAGGCTATCTGGAAGCCTAGGTAGCTTTTCACCAAACTGTTCCATAGCACAGTCCGGTTGAGGTTTGCCAGCTGAGAAGGTCTTAGGTAAGTCTTCCCACAATTCTCCGGCTGAAGGAAGTAACGGAGATGTAGGATCTGCTTCCTTCAGTTGAGGCATGGGGTCCCCCTTCTGGGCCGCTGGAATGGTAGACGTCGCGATCTTTTTCAGGAAAGGGAGCGGGGTACTCTCATCCATCGTAAAGATCGTAAACGGACTCTTGAAAGGTTGGATTTTCGTATTGGAACAATCCATGTCCTCTAGACACCTGAGCCATCTCTCTGAGCCTGGTCACGTGAATAGAGGACTGTCTCCTTTGGTACTTTATCATCCCGAGTCATGGCTGAGGCGGTGAGCCTTGCGTAGCCGATGAACGGAGGCTGAAGGTCTTCCGGGTAGAACTCGAAGTCCTCGATCCTCCGAGTTCCACATTCCGGGATAGAAATGAGTCCGTCTTGGAAGGGGGCGTATGACGCTACTCTCCAAGGGTTGTTCATTGAGAACGGAGGTAGAGAGTCATACGGGGGAAGCTGGGCTCCACCTGTATTGAAAGGTGGAGGAGAGGCTAGAGGAGCTTGGCTCAGTCCGGCTATAATGCTGTCTTGAGAGGTAATCCTATCCGACAACCGAGAGATCATTTGTTCCATGCTACTTTTCAGAGACCCAACCAGGTCGCCCACCTGTTGTAACAGACCAGCATTGGAGTCCAAAGCCGGAGCTGCTGCGGAGGTGGAGGGGTGGCTCTGAATTGGAACCAAGGGTAGCGGAACTGACGACTCCGCCGGAGTGTGAGATCTCTCTCTGGAGGATTTACTCCTCGAGGACTTAGAGCCGGACCCAGAAGCTTTAGATCTCTCTGCTCCGGGATTCCTAGAGGAGACCTTACGAGAGGAGGATGACGCCGAAGCTGTCTTCTTAGACGACGACGACGTTTTTGTCAAGGATTCACTGCTTGACCCTTGACCTTGGGTCTAACTGAAGCGTCAGGAGGAGTATATAATTCGTTACCGTAAAGCCTTGGAAGGATGGAGAGGTTGCAGGAGTAGAAGAAGCAGTTGCACCCAAGGGTATCCCTTGGGTGTCCACCTTACCTACCTCGACCAACAGGTCGTCTACACCTACCATAGGTTCTACATTAATATCCAACGTCGCGACTTCCGAGGAGATGTCCTGGCCTTGGTCAGTCAATGAGGCAGCCAGCTGTTGCTGGATGAAGGCGATAGTCGGGGCCGCCTCCACTGGGTCGACGTATGCTGTCGCCTTGCCTCCGGGGAAGATTAGTACCGCCAACCTTTTCTCCAGGATGTAGGGCATACCCTTGGCGGCGTTCTTCCCGAAACCGCCGACCCAGGCCCGCAGGGTTGCCAGTGCGGTATCCCTCACGGCCGGCGCCTGGAAGAGAGGGTATTGATTAGATTTAAGAATAACTTAAAACTAAAGCTAACTTAAAGCATAACTTAAAATTATAGGGGCTATAAGGCCCCTTGAATTTACCTTAAGTTAGAGTGATTGATGTAAAACTTAAGCACTATAACAGATGAGGACCAGCTACCGGAGATGGAATACTTACCCCGTCTAAAAGCTGGCTCACCAGAATCGTAACATATGGTACACGTTTCATGGTACCAGACCTGGATGTCCCCGTGCGGAGTCGCGCATGGAGCATGGGACCGGCAAACTTCGTGTCCACATGGGTCCTGAAGTGTGGCGGCGCATCCCGGATGCTCACAGTTGGTGGTCTGTAAGTGAAAAGACACATGAGTATCTTAAAGACTATCACTTACAGGCTACAGGCTAAAGGACAGAAGAACTCCGTTGCATGCCGGAGCTCGGAAAAAATTTGGGCATAGCCCCTCCCTTAATTGCCTGAATAGGCTATAACCCCGGAGGGATCCGGTGAAACATGAAGGGAGGGGGAATGGTTTAAGGTACTTAAGATAAACTTAATAGTTTAACATAATAGATCTTAAACCTAAAAGCTCGAACGTACCGGACTAAGTCCAGTGCGTGGCGGAGTGTATAACTCAGTGAAACGGAGAGGTTAGAAGGGACCGACTGTATGTTCCGGTCCACCCCGTGGGGTAGACTAGCACCTTTCCGCTGGATGCTAGGTCTCCGGTGGTAAAGGAGCCCTAGTAAGGTGGGAAAGAGAGCAAGGGGCATACAGACTCGGGCTAGTAACGGAGCGACGGAGTAGTAATTGGAGGGGGGGAAAGGCCAGTCCCCCCCACCTTACCATCCGACCGGACCGAGAAGCCGGAGAGGTCGAGTCCAGTCTGGGTCTGTCCCGTCCCTCTACCCCCTCCGCCTGGGGGGAGAGAGGGAGGCAGGCTCGGGTATGTGGAGCGAGCATGGGCAGGCCTACCCACCCCCCCCCGACCCTATGGAAGAGCGGGAGGGGGGAAAGGTGACTGGACAGGCGTCTGGCTGCCTCGTGATCACATAGTGACCACGGGGCGATAAGAACAACAACTAAGCCTAGAACATAACCAACTGATCAGAGAGATGCTATCGAAGCAACCGAGCTGAAAAGCGGTAACATAAAGGCCCAATGGGCCATGACCTAGGCTAAGCGAGCCAGACACCTAACTAACCTAACAAATATCACATAAATAATACAAATGAATAATAAAATGAAAGAAAGAAAACAAAATAGTAGGAGAAAAAATCCAGGAGTGTACGACTAACCCGAAGGCAAGGCTACCACTCAAAGCTAGCCGAGGCCGATACTAAGAGCCGTGGCTAGGGTCTGGATGGAAGAGCCTACATAAGGTAAAAGACATGCATGCATGACAAAACCGTGTAGACCGTACCCTAAACAAAGCGGATAATAAAAATAGAGCGTACAAAAGCAAGGGGATATTCTGGGTATGGGCGACCCAGAACGGACCCACCACGAGGCAGAACCATGCTGCCATGCTTCCGACCTAGAGATCGTATTTATACCTAAAAAACGGCAAATACGTGCTCAGGGCCGGAAATAACCAATTAGCAATAAACAGTGAGTACTTAACTTAGCTGCTGCGATGGCTGCACGCTCCATGGTAATAAAATCCAAAGGAAAGGGCACAAAAACACAGAGAAGAAAATGGCACGTGTGTATCGTGTGCGCTAACTGAAAAGGATGGCCACCAGAGGCGCAGCAGTCGGCAGCATGGGATGGAGTAGTAGTAGTAGGTGCTGCCCACTCTGTGGGTCGGCTCTCCTCTTGGGGGATTTTGTAGTGGGAGAATTCTATTGGCATTTGGCTCGTGGTAGTGGTCTCACTCGCCATAGTGTTCATACCGACACTCTCTGGGAGGGTGAGCGAGTCAGTTATACTGACCTTTTTCTTTATTTATTTATTCTCTGGTATGTGTTAGTACATTTACCCTAGAAATAATAGATTAAAGGATATTTCGCGCAGCGACACGAGCTGAGCCCAGAAATGTCATTATTACTCAAGTCACTGTTACCATTGTACTCATAATATGCTGTTATATAACTTTGGTTCTAAACTACACCTATGAAGTAACCAGCTCCTTACTGAAGACGGAGTTGCGATCATTGTCACAGAAGAAGGAATATACAATGTGCTGTATCTCTAATAAGAATTGCTTTACTTCTTGTTTACATAAGTAAAAATCCATAGAGAAAGAGAAAGTGATTCACATTTTTTTTTTATATTATATTATTTGTTCTCATTATTTACAATAATTCCATGGTAGAAACAGTTAGTTGAAAAAAATGTATGTCTTGAATAAGGAAAATGTGATGGTGTTGCTGCTGAAGTGTACAATGTGCGTAATTAGGATTTGGATTAGTACATAGGTTGGGTCATGATAGTTGGGTCAGCATTGAACATGTAGAGACTTTTTTTATTTGGCATTCTTTAAACAAAATTGTTTTAAAATATTTGTGTGTGCATTGCAATAGTTATTATAAGTAATAGTATAGAGAAATTTGTAACTTATACTGTATAGAGGAAGATGTAAGGGTTTATGTATGCCTATACATACATACATATGCAAAAACAGCACTCTAAACACTGTGTTGCACCATTTTATATGAGTCATTTGAATTGATGAAATTTAGGGTTGAGTCTTGGATTCAAGCTTTAGCATAGTTTAGACATAGGTGCAAAGTAGGCAGATAGTAAGATCAGTTATGCAAGGAGTGTGGAGTGACTGTTGTTTTTAGATGATACAGTACTGATAGCACACAGTATAGTGAGAAGAAACTTCAAAGACTAGTGAAAGAATATAAAAGTATCTACTTGAGTAAAGGTAATAAAGAGTAATACGTATTATTATACTAGAAATAAACCAGGAAAATTAAGCAATGAATATTATGGATTTATGAGAAATATTCCAGAAAATAGTAGAATGAAAGAAGAGAGAGAAATCTCATGATAGCACCAGGATATGTACATAGATAAAAAGGAATTTTTTTTTTCATAAACCATTAGGTTGGACATTGTTACTTATTGTGATCTCCCCCCTCTTACTGTTTATTTCATTATCATTACTGACTCTGGTTACTGTTTGTTCTGTTTGGCTAAGGACAGATAATGATTTTTTGTGTATGCATCTAGTAAAATGTTATTAATCAAATAACAAAGGTACAGAGATTAAAATGAAATATGCACACCATCTCCAAATTATTGTCTGCTTCAGATGTATCTTCATGGTCATTTTAGGTTCTGGGATGGTAAGATAAGTCATTGAAAATATATACGGCCATATTTTCAAACTAGTAAAAACGTAGATAAAGTTACTTGAAATTTGTAATTTGAAACAGTAAATTTCAGTTTCAGATTTCAGTGTTATATATGCGTTGATTTTTTGTCAATAGAGACTGAAAATTTATGTCTTTAAAGCAAATTGTTGTTAACAGTCTTGAATTCAGGAGTGAGTGGTTGCTTTAGACTTTAAGACAGTCATCTTAAAGTTCTTTAATGAATTACTGAGGTACATCTAATATTTTCAGTATTTTAGCATGTTAAAATGAGGCCAGAATATAGCTTGTTTTGGTTCTTGATAGTTGGAATAAAATTGCATGATATTTGTAATGAAATTGGTATGTTTAAAGCCGTTGTCTAATAATATTCAAGCTAATCTTCAGTTTTATTTGGGATGTTAGATCTCTTGCTTGTATGATTAGCTTAGTCATCCAGTTTAATTTTGCTTGAAAACTGTGATGCAATAAGTAGTTAATAAACTAATCTGAAAAACTAGCCATGTTTGTTTGGTGTAGAATGATAATTATTTGAAGTATAATGTTTTGCATGGCATAGTGAAACAAAATTATGTCCAGGTTTTTTTTATCACTGATGTGTGAGTTATGTAAATTTATCGGGTGTGATTAATATCTCTTGTTCTATACGTATATTTAATGTATTCATATATAATATTAAAGATATACTTTTCAACTAAACGTAGCCTGCTAATATTCTGAAGATTATAAACTTTTCCACCTAGTTTTTTTCTTAAGAATTGATTACACATCAGGAATACCCCACAGAACCAAAAGTTGATATTTCTTATGTACTCAAATTTTTATTTAAATTTGTAAAGTTTTAGTTTTGTGTATTATCAGTGCAAAATATATGATGATTAGTTTCTAGTTACAATTCATGTTCCCAATTTTTATTTAAGACTAAGGTTGATTTTGTATTTGGGAGCATTTACAAACATCCATAAGGGACTTTCATAGTTTTCTTGCCATGCCATAAAAGGAAAGGAATAACCTAACTTTGAAATAATATTGATTCCAACTTGCAAAATCCTAAATGTCATCATGTTGATATCTCAAAAACTACTAGCCTAATTGTACATATTCCTACTCCAAAAACAGGTAGTTGAGGAAAGGGCTAATAGATCTGGTTTGAACGTGGTCTTATTTACAATTTAGAAGACCAGGTGCCTGGATTGTTAAGATTTTGTGAAATGCAAGCAGGCAACTTATAAACAAGAGGCTTGGTTGTTTTGCCCTGTAGTTCTTGCTGTAGCCAAGAACAGTAGCCGTACAGGCAGTCCCCGGGTTACGATGGGGGTTCCGTTCTTGAGACGCATCGTAAGCCAAAAATTGTTGTGAGCCGGAACATCGTCAAAAATCCTAAGAAAACCTTACTTTTAATGCTTTGGGTGCATTGAAAACTATGTAAACTGCGTTCTTATGGCATTTTTCATAAAAAAGACCTTCAAATATTGATTATTTTGCATTTTTGGTGTCATATTTCATCTGCCAGATGAGCATTGTAGGCTTCGTAACCCTGGAACAAGCGTCGTAACCCTGGAAATAATGTCTGATGAATATAATTGAAAAGCGTCGTAACCTCGGAACGTTGTAAGCGGAGACCGTCGTAACCTGGGGACTGCCTGTATTTATTATAATTACCTCTTCTCTGAGTCATAAAGTACTGTTTTGAATGGTTTTATTCCCATTAGGAGGTACCAAAGTTGTAGCATTTTTTCTAGAGCTCAGAAACTGATGATATTTAAAGTTTACTGGTTTTCAGTTTCATTCTTGTGTTGAAGGTACATACTATTGTTTTTCTAGGTCTCTAGAACTTTTACCTAATTTCCAAGGACATTGATCACTTTAAAGGTTAGCATATTACATTTCTCTTATTTAACCCTAAACCCCTGACTAGGCAACATTTAATGTCAGCTATTGAAGGAAAAAATAAATGAAATCAGGATGACATACATACACATGATATAAAAAAAAGCATACAAAATAAAACCGCAAACCATGGCAAGTTGAACATGCAACATTCTGCTGACTATGAGCAGTAAAATAGCCACTGCTTATTCAGTTGAGTCTCTTGCTTGGCTTCATCTTAAGTCATATTTTGCACTTATGTCTCTTTCAACATTCTTTAATTCTTTTGGAGATGCATTGGATCATTATCATGATCATGGTCCCAACCCACTTAACTCAAAGATGGCCAAAATCACCTTTCTTCATGACTTTCTAAGGACAACAAACACTGATCTCTGAAAGAGTTAAGACTTGAGAAAAGTTTTAAATTAGTGTCATCATCATCATTCAACCTCACCCAAGTGGAAGTTAGCTGAAATCACTGGAAGTTGGATTGAGCTGGGGAGATCCTAGATTAGCAGTAAGTACTGTAGTACCTTCCACCAAAGAATCCTTTGGACTACAAATATTCCTCCCATTCAAAGAAATAAACCCTGATAAGTTGCCAGATATTTATTCATAGCCCATTCAGGCCATTCAGATACCGTAGTGCATTAAAAAGAGGACTCATATGAGTTCTAGCAGATGTGATTACAAGTTAATATTGGCCATCCATTAAGGTCTGCCAGAAACAAGACTTTGATAAATCTTGGTAGGTTTGTGCCTTGTTAATTGATGGTTATTATGCACAATTTATTTTTATTTGACTTATTTTATGAGGTCACAGGTCAAATTAAAGGTCAGTATTTATTTCTAGTTTTGGTGAAGCAGTGGATAGGCACTTGGGGTTAGCAAGTATTTTTCTTACAAATTTTGATTAATAATTATTTTTCTTACATACTATTTTGCACTTTTACCTATTCGTGGTCATAATTTACAAAACATTAACATTTCAACATTTTATTTTTCTCTGATTTTAAATGATACCTGATAATTATAGGCAGTCCCCGGGTTACGGTGTCTTACGCTACAGGGCTTGGCTCACAGTGCCGTTAACCTGATTTTTTGGTGTCATAACCTGGTTTGACAGCGCTTCAGCGCAATAAGCTTTATTTACAGTATTCCCATGGTAATTTTGTTCCAGTTTATGGCAATTTTCGGCTTACGGTGTGCCATTGGGAACGTGAACCCCTGCATTAAACGAGCAACTGCCTGGATGTTTTGAGTGTTGGTGGTTAATTTTTTTTTTTTTTTTTTTTTTTTTTTTTTTTTTTTTTTTTTTTTTTTTTTTTACTTTCAGCATACGTATTTTTAAATGTCTCAGATCTGTAGAAATAGAAGGATTTTATTTTTCTCTGGTTTCTGTAAAATGGGATGGATAATTAGTGGATGGCGATAACATTCTTTAAAAAATTTGGCCTTTTCAAACTCATGTAATTTAAAGGCCAAAAAATTCTATTTCTTTGATTTTGATGAGACTTGGTAGCTATGTACATTGTAGGTTGGTTATTGTTGAACATTGTTAAATAGGCAACTTGAGATCAGTGATCGATTTTCTATCCAGCTGATTTGACCTTGATATCTTTTTCCATGGCCTTTTAAATGGTGATTTTCCCAAAATCCCAGAAAAGGGATTTTGACGTAAGGAAAAATCTATTTCTGGGCGATTGGCTCGTGTCGCCAGCGAAATATCCTTTAATCTATTATTTCTAGGGTAAATGTACTAACACATACCAGAGAATAAATAAAATAAAGAAAAAGGTCAGTATAACTGACTCGCTCACCCTCCAAAAGGGTGTCGGTATGAACACTAGGCGAGTGAGACCACTACCACGAGCCAAATGCCAATAGAAATCTCCCACTACAAAAACCCTCCAAGAGGAGAGCCGACCCACAGAGTGAGCAGCTCGTACTACTACTACTCCATCCCATGCTGCCGACTGCTGCGCCTCTAGTGGCCATCCTGAAGTTAGCAGACAATCTTGGGCGAAGGGATGGGTAGGGTGGGATTTCGCTGGCGACACGAGCCAATCGCCCAGAAAATAGATTTTTCCTTACGTCAAAATCCTTTTCTGGGCTCAGCTCGTGTCGCTGCGCGAAATCGTACCAGAGAAATAGCACAAGATTGTAAACAAAAGTAATAAAATAAATCAGAATAGGTCTCAAATAAAAGAGAAAATAAATATAAAAAAAGAATATAATTGCTAAAAAGATACAAATACACAGTGATACAAAATTAGAAATATGCTTAAATTACACTTAATTCTAATCATGTTTCTTATCATAAGGTAATTTACATATGTACAGAGGTAAAATGGTTTACATGTAACAAAATGGTAACTGTGTAAAGGCATGTATCAAAATATAATAGCAATTAAGATAATCAAATGAACAAATTAATCAACAATGATAATATATAAGGAATGTATATGACTTAATATACAAAACCCGTAACCATTATAAATAAGATGTATCCCCTAGCATAAAAAAATAAGGGGGTAACATCCATGAGATCAATATCTATAATCATCTGTGAGTGTCCCTAGCAAAAAAATAAGGGGCACCACTACATCATCATAAAAGCAGCTAAGACACAAGGTGAATGTAAATGAACACGGCAGGAATAGACGAACTGTTGGGTGAGGCAGGTAGAAAGGAGGACTGAATCTTCTACTACAAATTAACTAGAGTCAGGGGAAACTATGTTACCCGCTGCTACTGCTGAAAATTTCAGAGCTTCCAAGGACTTAAGGTAATGACGTTTGAACACTGTCGGCGATTTCCATCCGGTATACTTTTTTCAACTCATCGAAGTTCATGTGTTGGAAATAATTAATTGAGGTGGCTACTGCCCTGACATCATGTGCTTTCGGGAAAGAGTCAGGATTGGCTTGCTTAATAAAGTACAGGATTTGTTGCCTGATGCCTTTAATGGATAAAGTTCCACCTTTTTCCCTCTTAAAGAGGGGACCCGATGAAGATGAGGAGGTCCTGGACAGAAAGGCTCGTAAGGTTGTAACTGGGCAAAGAGATACATCTTGTGGAAGGGGTAGTACCTTCCAAGGTTCCCACCTCATCAAAGGATCTTCATTCTTTGCTAAAAAGCTACGTTCCGGAGAAAGTAGGACCTCCCCTGTGGGAAGGAATTGAATATGGTCCGGATCTCTGGATAAAGCCGACAGTTCTGAAATTCTTGCTCCTGAAGCTAAGCTTAATAAAAATAGGGTTTTTCTTAAGAGCATTATAAACGAGCATGTGTCATTATCGGTTTCTGAAGCCAGTTTTAGAACATCGTTTAAGAACCATGAAACTGACGTAGGCCTTACAGAAGGTCTAAGTCTAGCACATGCCTTAGGAATAGACGAGAAGTAGGAATCCGTCAAGTCTATGTTGAACCCAAATTGAAATATCTTTTTCAAGGCTGACTTGTTTGTCGTAATCGTGCTAGCTGCTAAACCTTTTTCAAATAAGGATCTGAAAAAGGATATAGCTGAATTAACTGTCATGATTCTAATATCTGATTCTCTCAGGAAGATTGCTAACTTTTTGACAGCAGCATCATACTGTCTCAAAGTTGAATCCCTTTTATCGGATTCCAAGAAGAGAATATTCTGAGGGTCAATATTCGCATTTCTTTTTGCCGCAAACTTCATGAAGTCCATAAAGTTAGGGTTTTGAGAATCCCTGAGGAAGCGAACACAGTCTTCGTTTGTACTGACTGGGAGAGCCTGGGATTGGGGATCCGAAGAGGACGAAGGCCCCAGCTCCAGAATTAGGGGATACCAATTGCTCTTCGGCCAGTCTGGGGCTACTAGAGCCACTTGACCCTTGAATGTTCTGAGTTTGTTTAAAACTTTCATGAGAAGATTCACTGGAGGAAAGACATAAATCTTCTTCCAGTTGTTCCAGTCTAGAGCCAGGGCGTCCGTGGCATAGGCCAGAGGGTCCAGGTTGGGGGCTACATAACACGGCAGTTTGTGATTCGCTTGAGATGCGAAGAGATCCACTTGTAGCCCTGGAACTCTTTGAAGGATCCATTGGAACGAACTGTTGTCCAGTGACCATTCCGACTCTAGGGGCACTGATCGGGATAACGCGTCTGCTATGACGTTTCTCACTCCAGCTATGTGAGTGGAGGAGAGATGCCAACTGAACTTGTCTGCCAGGGAGGAAGATGGCTACCATGACATGATTTAGATGACGTGACTTGGAGCCTCCTCTGTTTATACAATGTACTACCACTGCGCTGTCCAGAACTAGCTTTATGTGGGAGTACTTTGGTGGGCGTAACCTTTTTTAGAGTCAAGAACACTGCCATTGCCTCCAGTACTTTATATGGAAACTGACTGAACTGAGGTGACCAAGTTCCTTGAACCTTTTTGACCTGGGAATACCCTCCCCAACCGCTTAAGGACGCGTCTGTGTGGATGGTGATCCCTGTGGAGGGAACTGAAGGGGTACTGCACTGACAAATTCTTGACTTTCGCCCACGGCCGAAGTCGATTCTTTAGAATCAGAGGGACTGAGGATAGTTTGTCCCTGGACCTGACATTTGCTCGTGAGCGCCAGATTCTGGTTAGGTCTTTCAGTTTGGCTTTCATTAAGACGTTCGTCACTGATGCAAATGGAGAGAACCCAGGATCCTCTCCTGAGCTCTCCTTGACGCCAGTTTGTGACTTAGAAATTGCGTGACTGACTTCGCTATTTCTTTCCTTTTGGTTGATGGAAATCGACAGAGTATGGAGGATAGATTCCATTGAATGCCCAGCCACTGAAAGTTTGACTCTGGAGTGAGTCTTGACTTGGTCCTGTTTATCTTGAAGCCTAGATATTCCAGGAACTGAATCACTTTCAGTGTAGCTCTGTTGCATTCCTCGACTGTTGAAACCCAGATCAACCAATCGTCGAGATACGCTACTACCATAATCCCTTGTGACCTGAGTTGTTGCACTACCACTTCCGCTAGTTTCGTGAACACCCTGGGTGCCACGTTGAGTCCGAAGGGAACTACCTTGAAGGAGAATGTCTGGTCTCCTATCTTGAAATCCAGATATGGACGGAAGTGTCTTGCAATAGGGATATGATAGTAGGCGTCTGTAAGATCGATAGAGGTGGTGACGGCCCCACGGGGAAGTAAGGTCCGCACCTGCGAGATCGTGAGCATCTTGAACTTGTCGCAGCGGATGGCTAAGTTTAAGCGGGACAAGTCTAAGATTACCCTTCTTTTTTTGTGAGCCTTTCTTTGGCACGCTGAACAAGCGACCTTGAAACTTTTAATCTCTTGACTCTCGCTATAGCTCCTTTCTGAAGGAGGTCCTCTGCGTACTCTGTCAATTTCCTTGGAAGGAAGTTGACGGAAAGGTCTGGATGGAGGTGGGTTCGTCAACCAGCTCCAACCCAGGCCTTTTGACACTATGCTCTGAGCCCATTCGCTGAAGTTCCACCGGTGGCGAAAGTGAAACAGCCTCCCTCTTACCTGAAGTTCTTCATTGGTTCTGGTAACCGCCTCGACCTCCTCTGAAGTGCTTTCCCCTATTAAAGGGGCCTCCCGACCCTCTCCCCACGAAAGGAACGCTACCTCTGCCTCCCTTACCCGAGCGGTCATACTTCTGTGAAGCTTGACTCTCGAAGGCTTGATTGTAAGCTGGAGAGATGGCGTAAGAGGTGGAGGGCTGAGGCTGAGGGGATATCACATAAATTGGTTGTGATTGAGCCTTAGAAGTGGAAGGTTGGGCTGTTTGCACTAAGGGCACCGCGGAACTTGCTGAGGAAAGCGTGGCTGCTTTTTCTGGTAAGGATGGAAACGCCTAGGTTTCCTCTGTCCCTTACCTTTAGGTGTTAGGTCTTGCCTTCCTCTTAGCCGTAAGGCCCCAACGGTCCTTAAGGCTCTGGTTCAGCCTCGTAGCCTCTGACTGGACTTCCTTCACCATAGCTTCTGGGAAGAGATCTGCTCCCCAGATGCTAGACGAGAGTAACCTATTCGGCTCATGTCGAATGGTTGCCTCTTGTAGGACATGCTTCCTACAATTCGTTCTAGCAGTGGCAAACTCAAACATATCCGACTGTACCGTTTGAGTCAGGGCTTTGGTCCATGAGTTTAAAAAGCGGGGTTCTGAGCCATAGGCTATGGTGCTACCTCGGACATAGCCATAGAGTTAATTGACCTGGCTAATCGCGATTTCGCGTCAAATTCAGCCTGAATAAGGCTATCTGGGAGCCTGGGTAGCTTTTCACCAAACTGCTCCATAGCACAGTCAGGTTTGAGTTTGCCAGCTGAGAAGGTGTTCGGCAGTCTTCCCACAATTCTCCGGCTGAGGGGAGCAACGGAGATGTGGGATCTGCTTCCTTCAATTGAAGCATGGGTTCCCCCTTCTGGGCCGCTGGGATGGTAAAGACCTCGCGATCTTTGTCAGGAACGGGAGCGGGGTACTCTCATCCATTGTGAAAATGGTAAAGGGACTCTTAAAAGGTTGTATCTTGGTATTAGAACAATCCATCTGTCCTCTAAACACCTGAGCCATTCTCTCTGAGCCTGGTCTCGTGAATAGAGGACTGTCTCCTTTTGGTGGTACCTATCATCCCGAACCATGGCTGAAGCTGTAAGCCTTGCGTAGCCTATGAACGGAGCTGGAGGTCTTCCGGGTAGAACTCGAAGTCCTCTATCCTTCGAGTTCCAAATTCCGGTATTGAAATGAGACCGTCCTGGAAGGGGGCGTATGACGCTACTCTCCATGGATTGTTCATCGAGAACGGAGGTAGCGAGTCATACGGAGGAAGCTGAGTTCCACTCGTATTGGAAAGTGGAGGAGAGGCTAGAGGGGCTTCTCTCAGTCCGGCTATAATGGAGTCCTGGGAAGTAATCCTATCCGACAAACGAGAGATCATTTGTTCATGCTACTCTTTAGGGACCCAACCAGGTCGCCCACCTGTTGCAACAGGCCAGCATTGGAGTCCAGGCCGGAGCTGCTGCGGAGGTGGAGGGGTGGCTTCTGAATCGGAACCAAGGGTAGCGGAACTGGTGACTCTGCCGGAGGGCGAGATCTCTCTCTGGAGGATTTACTCCTCGAGGACTTAGAGCCGGAGCTAGAAGCTTTAGACCTGTCTGCTCCGGGATTACCAGCCGAGACTTACGCGAGGAGGATGACGCCGAAGCCGTCTTCTTAGACGACGACGAGTCTTAGACAAGGATTTCACTGCTTGACCCTTGACCTTAGGTCTAACCGAAGCGTCAGGAGGAGTATACAATTCATCACCTGTAAAGCCTTGGAAGGATGGAGAGGGTTGCAGGAGTAGAACGAAACAGTTACGCCCAAGGGTGACCCTTGGGTGTCCACTATACCTACCTCGACCAACAGGTCGTCTACATCTACCATAGGTTCCACATTAATATCTAAAGTCGCGACATCCGTGGAGATATCCTGGTCTTGGTCAGTTAATGAGGCAGCCAGCTGTTGTTGGATGAAGGCGATAGTCGGGGCCGCCTCTACTGGGTCGACGTATCCTGTCGCCTTGCCTCCGGGGAAGATTAACAGCGCCAACCGCTTCTCTAAGATGTAGGGCATACCCTTGGCGGCGTTCTTCCCAAAAACCGCCGACCCAGGCCCGCAGGGTTGCCAGTGCGGTATCCCTCACTGCCGGCGCCTGGAAGAGAGGGCGTAGATTAGATTTAAGAATCACTTAAAACTAAAAACTTAAAGTATAACTTAAACTTAGATGCCTTAAGTTAAGTGAATGATGAAAACTTAAGCACTAAAACAGAAGCGGAGCAGCTACCGGAGATGGAATACTTACCCCTTCTAAAAGCTGGCTCACCAGATCGTAACATATGGTACACGTCTCATGGTACCAGACCTGGATGTCCCCGTGCAGAGTCGCGCATGGAGCATGGGACCGGCAAACTTCGTGTCCACATGGGTCCTGAAGTGTGGCGGCGCATCCCGGATGCTCACAGTTGGTGGTCTGTAAGTGGGAAGACACATGAGTATCTTAAAGAACATCACTTACAGGCTAAAGGACAGAAAGAACTCCGTTGCGTGCCGGAGCTCGGAAAAAATTTGGGCAAAAAATTTGGGCATAACCCCCCCTGCTTCGCCTGAATAGGCTATAATCCCTGGAGAGATCCGGTAAGACTACACGTAAGGGAGGGGGGGGGGAAGGTTTAAGGTACTTAAGATAAACTTATAGTTAATCTAATAACACTTAAACCTAAAACTCAAACGAACCGGACCCAAGTCCAGTGCGTAGCGGAGTGTAGTAACTCGGCAATACGGTAAGGTTAGCAGGGACCCACTGTATGTTCCGGTCCACTCTACTGGGTGGACTAACATCTTTCCGCTGGATGCCAGGACTCCGATCATGAAAGGAGCCCTAGTAAGGTGGGAAAGAGCGAGAAGACATACAGGCTCGAGCGAACACGGAGCGACAAGGAAGCAACGGATGGGGGGAAAGGCCAGTACCCCCCACCACATTACCACCCGGCCGGACCGAGAAGCCGGAGAGGTCGAGTCCAGTCTGGGTCTGTCCGTCTCTCCCTGGCCCCTCCGCCTGGGGGGAGAGAGGGAAGCAGGCTCGGTATGTGGAGCGAGCATGGGCAGACCGACCCACCCTCCCCCGACTCTATGGAAGCGGGAGTGGGGGAAGGTGACTGGGTCAGGCGTCTGGCTGACTCGTGATCGCGTAGTGACCACGAGGCGGTAAGACCAAAACAAAAACAACTAAGCCTAGGACAAACCAACGGATCAGAGAGGTGCTATCGGGAAGCAACTGAACTGAAAAGCAGGAGCATAAAGGCCCACTGGGCCAAAACCAACTGATCAGAGAGATGCTATAGGGAAGCACCGAACTGATGAGCGGTAGTATAGGCTCAATGAGCCAGGACCTAGGCTAAGCCAGACGCCTAAACTAACCTAACCATACAAAAAACATGGTACAAATAAATAAAATTAAAGAAAGAAAACAATATAGTAGGAGAAAAAATCCAGGAGTGTACGACTAACCCGAAGGAAAGTCTACCACTCAAAGCTAGTCAGAGGCCGATACTAAGAGCCGGGGACTAGGGGTGCCCGGAAAGAAGAAGCCTACATAAGGTAAAAGACATGCATGCATGACAAATCCTGAGTGACAGTTACCCTTAAGTTAAAAACGGATAAATAATATAGAGCGTATAGATTAAGGGGGATGTTCTAGGGTATGGGAGACCAGGAACGAACCCACCATGAGGCAGAACAATGCTGCCATGCTTCCGACCCAGAGTACGTATTTATACCTAAAAAACGGCAAATACTGTCTCAGGGCCGGAAAAAACCAACTAACCATAATTACTGAGTACTTAACTTAGCTGCTGCGATAGCTGCACGCTCCATTATAGATAAATCCAACGAAAGGGCACAAAAAACACAGAGAGAAAAATAGCACGTGTGACTCGTGTGCGCTAACTGAAAAGGATGGCCACATAGAGGCGCAGCAGTCGGCAGCATGGGATGGAGTAGTATGTACGAGCGCTGCTCACTCTGTGGGTCGGGCTCTCCTCTTGGAGGGTTTTTGTAGTGGGAGATTTCTATTGGCATTGGCTCGTGGTAGTGGTCATCCACTCGCCTAGTGTTCATACCGACACCCTTTTGGAGGGTGAGCGAGTCAGTTATACTGACCTTTTTCTTTATTTTATTTATTCTCTGGTATGTGTTAGTACATTTACCCTAGAAATAATAGATTAAAGGATATTTCGCGCAGCGACACGAGCTGAGCCCAGAAAATAGGGGTTAGAAGTTTCTGGCCTGCATACTTAACAATAATTTAGTCCTAAGGGTAAAATGGCAGCTCCTCTTAGGTAGGGTATTTTATCACCTCCAATTTGCTAAAAACTTAACTTGTTAACTACTTCTAAATCATGTTGTTCTGTTGGTCACCTCTTTCATATAATTATTTCACATAGCCAAATATAGAATATCTGTGAAATGAAAATCTGTTGATAATTCATATGCTGCATTGATAATCATGTTCGTCATCATAATCATCACTTCCAACACTGACACAAAGGGCCTCTATAATTCCCCTCACGTCTTACCAAGTGATAATGTCCAGATTTTGGCCCAGAGCTCAGAGAGCCAGCACCTTCTGCCTTGTAGGTTACCACTCATTAAGTAAAGGCTAAATCCACAATTGATAGTTGTGGCCTTGACCAGGACGGGCACCAAAAATCATTGGCAGTGACTTTAACTCAAGATGTCTGGCAGATGACCTAGGTTAAAAACAAATAAGCAGCAGGAGGGGTCATTGGGATTAGCTAGAAACTGCACTTCACAAGGAAGTGGCTATCTTTTTGTGTATTTTTCCAGTGAATCCTCCTTGGATTTTTCCACGCTATTGTATTAGCAGTGATCAAAGTTAAATATACAGTTGTATTTTGCAATATCTATCTAGAATGGTAGTAGTGCTGATTTGTCAGAACAGATAGCATTTATTACCATTACCACTCTCATCATCAGAATCATCATCAATTGTAAGTAAAGAATTATATCTAGAGAATAACAAGGCAACAGTCACCACTGACACTTTATTATCAGATTGTCTATACAATGCTTAAATAGTAGTGTGTCAATTTCTAAAATAGCTTCTGACATCTGCTCAGAAGGGTCTTCAGGAAAACTTCAGTCTCTTTCTCATGTTTATTATCTCTCTTACCTTCTCAGCCTTCTGAAGTGAACTAAGTTAATATTCAGACTACCAGAAACTTTTTTAAAATATGTTTTGCTCTTTTTATATTCATTTTCATACCGTCCATAGTCCTACCCTGTACATTCCAAGATTATTGAATTTGCATTTTTTTAGGCTTGATAGCATTCTGTCCTTTCCAGTACTGTACACCTTGTCTTGTCACTTTGGTATCATTAACTCCAACTTTCCCCTCTTTTCACACAGCTATCCTTTTCATATCACTGAAACCAATCACTGTATACTATATTTAAAATCTGAAAAAAATACTGCATACTATTCCTTTATATTTAGGGTCGTGATAGCTTATGGTTTTGTTTGGACTTGACAGTGGTGGTCATTGCTTGTTAGCTTTTAGTGGTAATATGATCTTACCATCTCATTGAGCAGAGGGATGTGGCAAAACTAAGAACTGTCAGATTCTGAGAATCATTAAATACAACGCTGTCAGTGCACTGTTAAATATGAAAAGGATGCCGGATATAGTGTTAGGAAAACTAGTTGGTTCTTGATTTTTACAAATACTGCCTCATACTTCACTGGCTGTATGACTTTGTGATATACTTTTAATCTGAAAGCTAAAACTCATTGCCCTCATTTCTCATCAGGGAAGAAGGAATAACTATAATAAGAGTTGCTTTCAATGCATACACAGTAGTATTATCTTAAATCCAAAGCAATGGTCATGTCATTGCTGGAGACAAAAACTAGCATACCTTATGTAACACCGGTTAGTTTTAAGGCCTGATTCTAGAGAAAAATATACAAAAAATAACTGCTTTTTAATACTCCAATTCACTGTAGTTCAGGGATTTATAAATAAGTGTGTCATGAATGAGTCAAGACAACACTAAAAGCTGTGTCAATAAGTCTGGATTCATGTCATTATTGAGGTTGTCTTGAGCAGACCCTTAATGATTAGAGGATGTATCTAAAATAGCCAAGAAAACTTTAAAAAAATGTAAAGCGACAGAGTGCAAGGTTTTTTGCCTTTATTCTGAGGTAGGTCTTCAAGTCAGGAATAACAGTCTTTGATTATCTCAAGTTAATAGATGAACAAAGGAGGGACAATGAACATAAACCAGGATTGCTGATACATACAGTATTCTTTAGTATAATTTTTAAATCTCCTTTGAACATCTTGTGCAGTGTATAGACCTTGTATTATATTAATGGTACTTTCCCTCGTTAGCTGTATAAATATACAGTCTTGATGAGGCCTTGGGAACAATATTTTTACAAATTATTGTACATACTAATGTGTTACCAGTCAGTTCTATGTAAGTTTTTACTTGTATTGCTCATGTGGCCACTCTTACTGAATAAAAAGACTAAAGACCAGCCATCACCTTGTACGCGCAGGCGTTGCCAGATCTCACAGATTCCTTGCTTTCAGTCTTTGATTGTTTTTAACTGGTTACCAGCTGGCACTTGGAAAATATTCTATTGTTAAGACTGAAGGTTTGTTAGCTATGAAAAATACAAATTGATTTAAAAATTTGTCATTTTATATTGATTTTTTTTACATTAAATTCCTTACTTGTCTGGCCTGATTAGAATTAATTAAATTCCATATAGGTTCTGAGGAACAGTGTTATTTCTCAGGTGAGAACAATTCTTATAAGCATGTTTGTCTAGTCATGATATATGAAAAGACCACATTGACACTGAATATTTTCAGCATTAATTTGATGGACTTTAAAGTAATGAAATAAAGGGTGTTTGTAGAAACTCTGGCTTCCTGCCACTTTTGTAACATAATGATGCTATGTATGTACAGCCATATTGTAGCAAGTGTCCAAAATATGAGCTGGATGACACAGGTCCCTGCCTATTTTTCTAATGGTCTCTAGTTTGTTATCTAGGACTTCAGGACTGACAGTATGTAATGCTCCTCAGAAAACTGAAGAAAATACAGAAATTTTGATGCTACTGTGATGTCCAGAAAAATAGTATATGATGTCATTGTATTTTCCCAACACAGGGCACAGCTAGTATCATCATCTCCATATGTATAATAATTTAATATTATCTCCTATTTCACCTTTTTCATATGGTAGAAACTTGCTACTGATCTTCACAAATGGAGCTGAGCCTTACATGAGATGACTGTTAGTACATTCTTGGGAGCCAGACAGAAACAAGCAGGCAAAAGTTGCTTGAATTTTTTTTGTTTTGATCAATCTGGAGTTCATGCTAAATGACTAAAATACAGGAATTGGACTATTCGCAAAATTTTACAAACTGTATATATGCGTGTAACATGCGACTTTTGAAGCCCTAATTTTGGAGCTAATTTTAAGGGGGTCGCATCTTACATGAGATGAAAAATTCGAGTATGTAATAAAAGGATTTTGACGTAGGAAAAATCTATTTCTGGGCGATTGGTTTGTGTCGCCCAGTGAAATAATCCTTTAGTTTATTATTTCTAAGGTAAATTAGCTAACAAATACCAGAGAAAAAACAAATCAAAGATGTCAGTATAACTGACTCACTCACCCAAAATAAAAGAAGGGTGTCGGTATGGTAACTGGGGGGAGTGAGACCACTACCACGAACTTCTTGCCATTTAGAATTCTCCTATGTCAAAATTCTCAACGAGAGAGCCGACCCACAGGTTGAGGCAGCAACTACTACTACTACAACCCACGCCACGCCGATCACCACGCCTCTGGTGGCCATCCTGAAGTTAGCAGGCAGTCTTGGGCGGCAGGGCAGGGCAGTGGTGGGATTTCACTGGCCGACACGAACCAATCGCCAAGAAATAGTTTTCCTACGTCAAAATCCTTTTTCTGGGCTCAGTTCGTGTCGCTGCGTGAAATAGTACCAGAGAAATAGCACAAGATTGGAGAAAAAATAAGAGGGTCTCAAATAAAACTAAAAATTACATCTACAATACTATAATTTAAATAAGAGGACATGGATATAAAATGGTAATTCCAAGGAATAAACATATTCAGGCAATCTCTAAATATGAGATAATTCAAAGTAATTATATCTTATAACTATGTAAATATTGTTACAAAATACATATAAAATGTTACAGAGCATGAACATGTCAATATATGATAGTGTGTGTAAAGTTAACAATACAATAATGCAACACACTAAATAAATTTTATATACACAATTATTGAAATTCCACAAAGTATCAAACCATTGTGAGATGAGAGTGTGGGACCCTAGCATAAAAATAAGGGAACCACACTCGTAAGGTTATATACAAACATTTTTGTGGGTGACCCTAGCAAAAAAATAAGGGACACACCACTAAGCCATTCATATGAGCAGCTAAGGCTAATGGCGAAGTGTAGAGCAGGATGATAGGGTGGACGAAATGTTAAGTGAGGCAGGCAGAAAGGAGATCTGGATCTTCAACTATACTACTGGGCAGAGTCAGGGGAAACTATGTTTCCCGCTGCCACTGCTGAAAATTTTAGAGATTCTAGGGACTTTAAATAGTGTCGCTTAAACACTGTCGGCGATTTCCATCCAGTATACTTTTTCAAGTCATCAAAATTCATGTGTTGGAAATAATTAATTGAGGTGGCTACTGCCCTGACATCATGTGCCTTAGGAAAAGATTCAGGGTTTGCTTGTTTAATAAAGTAGAGGATCTGTTGTCTTATGCCTTTAATTGATAAAGTGCCACCCTTTTCTCTCCTAAAGAGGGGACCCGAAGAGGAGGAGGATGTCCTAGGCAGAAAGGCTCGTAAGGTCATTACTGGACAAAGAGAAGGGTCTTGAGGAAGAGGAATGACTTTCCAAGGTTCCCACCTCAATAAAGGATCCTCATTTTTAGCTAAAAAGCTGCGATCCGGGGAGAGTAGAACTTCTCCTGAGGGGAGAAATTCTATATGTCCCGTATCTCTGGACAGAGCCGACAGTTCTGAAATTCTAGCTCCTGAAGCCAGGCTTAGCAAAAATAATGTTTTTCTTAAGAGCATTATAAACGAACAAGTTGAGTTGTCAGTGTCTGAAGCCAATTTGAGGACATCATTCAAAAACCATGACACAGAAGTAGGCCTTACAGAAGGTCTAAGTCTAGCACAAGCCTGGAATAGACGAAAAAATAGGAGTCTGTTAAGTCTATGTTAAAACCCATTTGAAAGATCTTCTTCAAGCCTTGGGAATAGACGAAAAATAGGAGTCTGTTAAGTCTATGTTAAAACCCATTTGAAAGATCTTCTTCAAGGCTGATTTATTTGTAGTAATAGTGCTAGCTGCTAATCCTTTTTCAAACAAGGACCTAAAAAAGGATATAGCTGAATTGATAGACATGATTTTGATGTTTGATTCCTTCAGGAAAGATGCCAACTTCTTAACTGCAGCGTCATACTGCCTCAAAGTTTAATCCCTTTTATCTGATTCCAGGAAAAGGATATTCTGGGGATCTATACCTGCATCTTTTTTGGCCGCAAACTTCATAAAGTCCATAAAGTTAGGGCTTTGAGAATTCCTGAGGAAGCGAACACAGTCTTCATTTGTACTGACTGAGAGAGCCTGGGATTGGGAATCCGTTGGGGGCGAAGACCCAATTCCAGAAGCAGGGGATACCAATTGCTCTTCGGCCAGTCCGGTGCTACTAGTGCCACTTGTCCCTTGAAAGTCCTGAGTTTGTTCAGAACTTTCAGAAGAAGATTCACTGGAGGAAAGATGTAAATCTTCTTCCACTGGTTCCAGTCTATGGACAGAGCGTCTGTGGCATATGCCAGAGGGTCCAGGTTGGGAGCCACATAGCATGGAAGCTTGTGGTTCACCTGAGAAGCGAAGAGATCGACTTGGAGACCTGGGACACTCCGACGTATCCATTGGAACGAACTGTTGTCCAGAGACCATTCTGACTCTAAGGGAACTGACCGGGATAGAGTGTCTGCTATCACATTCCTTACTCCCGCTAGGTGGGTGGAGGAGAGGTGCCATTTGAACTTGTCCGCCAGGGAAAAGATGGCTATCATGACATGGTTTAGATGTCTTGATTTGGAACCTCCCCTGTTGATGCAGTGTACTACTACTGCGCTGTCCAGAACCAATTTTACATGAGAGTTCTTTGGTGGAAGGAGCCTCCTCTTCAGGGTCAGGAACACTGCCATGGCTTCCAATACGTTTATGTGAAGCTGGCGGAACTGTAGTGACCAAGTTCCTTGAACCTTCTTGAACTGAGAATACCCTCCCCAACCGCTTAATGAAGCGTCTGTATGGATAGTTATTACCGGAGGAGGATATTGAAGAGGTACTGACATGGACAGATTCTTCATTTGAGTCCAGGGATGCAGATGGTCCCGAAGGATTTGCGGAATTGCTGACAACTTGTCCCGAGATCTGACATTTGCTCTTGAGCGCCAGATCCGGCCTATGTAGGGAACCTAGGATCCTTTCTTGGTTTCTCCTTGAAGCATATTTGTACTTTAGAAATTGCTTTACTGACTTCGTTATTTCCTTTCTCTTGGCTACCGGAATTGACAGATTGTGGGAGGATAAATCCCATTGGATGCCTAGCCATTGAAATCGAGACTCCGGAGTGAGTCTTGATTTTCCTTTGTTTATCTGGAACCCCAGATACTCCAGGAACTTGATTACTTTCTTTGTGGCTTTCCGGCATTCCTCGACGGTTGGTGCTCAGATCAACCAATCGTCGAGGTATGCTACTACCATTATCCCTTGCGACCTCAGTTGTTGAACGACTACTTCCGCTAGTTTCGTGAATACCCTGGGAGCTACATTCAGTCCGAAGGGCATCACTGAATGAGAATGTCTGGTCCCCTAGCTTGAAGCCTAGGTAAGGGCGAAAGTGTCTCGCTATTGGGATATGATAGTATGCGTCTGTAAGATCGATAGAGGTGGTGACGGCCCCACGGGGAAGTAAGGTCCGTACCTGCGAGATGGTCAGCATTTTGAACTTGTTGCAGCGAATGGATAAGTTTAACTGGGACAAGTCTAAGATTACTCTTCTTTTTAATGAGCCTTTCTTTGGCACGCTGAACAAGCGACCTTGAAACTTTAAATGCTTGACTCTCGATATTGCTCCTTTCTGAAGGAGTTCCTCCGCATAATCTGTCAATTCCTTCGATGGAAGTTGAAGGAATGGTCTGGGTGGAGGGGTGCCCTTGATCTAACTCCAACCCAGACCTTTTGACACAATACTTTGATTTGAGAAAAGATACAAGAATTTTTTGTTCAACATGTCTATCATGGATAGACAATGTTATTAAATCAAGATTGAATGTACAAATAGTTGAGGATGAAGAAGAAGAGGAAGAGGAAGAAGAAGAAGAAAAAGAAGAAGAGGAAAACGGAAGAAAGTAAACAAAAATGAATGACAGAAAAAAATAAGGAAACAAAGAACAAGATAAAAGTATGGATGCAGAGATACTCATTGATACTACATATGAGGCAAATAAAAAGCAGCATACCTACGAAGAAATAAATTACGATATGACAACAGAAAAGCAAATCCCGAAGAGGCTCTACCCAGATCTATACAATGACGGGAAAGAGGAAAAAATAGACAAGAAAGACAAAATCTGCAACCTTTTGAAAAGAGGGAATTGCAGATTTGGAGAAAGATGTTACTACAAAAACATCCTAAGATATGTCCAAAACTATGAAATATATATGGTAAATGTGCATACTTAGATGGATATGGGGATGATTGCAGAGATCTGCATCCAAAAATATGTAAAAACCTAAAAGAAGGAAAAGGATGTAAGTTCGACAAAAATGCAAATATATGCCACCCTGTAGCCATGAATCATAATCAAATAAATAACCAACCAAGTAATAAAATCCAAAATAAGAAAGAAACAAATAAAGAGAGAAAATCAAGAATATCAGGTAAAAGAGAAAAGCAAACCACCACCAATGAGATATGCAGAGGTGTCAGCAAAAAATTTCAAAGCATCAGCTCCGAAATTCTACTCAAGAGATAATAACTGTATTTATTATGCAAGAGGATATTGCAGAAACGGAGAAAATTGCAGATTCAGACACAAAATTAATAACTATGATGAAGGAAGATCAAATATTATGGAAAAGTTGGATTTTTAATGTCAGAAATTTCTGGAAATGAAAAAAAGAACAACATACCAGAACAGGAAAGAGACATGGGAAAATCCTTATTACTATCAGTATTAAATGAAGGAGAAAACACGCAAACCATCATAGTGATGAATGCGCAGGGTTTAGTTACGAGTAACTCAAAAAGAAAAATAGAGTACTTAGAAGAACTAACCCAAAATGAAAAGAAAATAGATATAATGAATTATAAGTGAAACCTGGTATTCCCAAGAGACTGGGAAATGATGATCAAATAAAAGGGTTCCAAACTTATAGATCAGATAGAAAAAATAGGAATCAAGGGGGAACCGCAATATATGGGAAAGACAAAAAACAAGGAAAAATATATGAGAAATATAGTAACTCAGAATGTGAACTAATAGCGTAGAATTTGAATCTGAAAAATTGATGAAACATATAATATATAGACCTCCTAATACTAAAGAGTTTGACTTAATAATTGAAAAATTGGATGATATATGTAGAAATCACAAGGACTGGACTATCTCCTATCTGGTGACTTCAACTTTCCTTTCGTAGAATGGAAAGAACGAATAGGAGATTGTGGATGTACTTATACATATAAAAAAGAGAGTAATAGTAGTGCAGAAGATAAGAGGCAATTCGAAAAGCTATTAGATATGCTACTAGAATACAACATTCAACAAATAAATCACCTGCCAACAAGAAAGGAAAATACTTTAGACCTAGTATTTGTGAACGAGGTGAATTATGTTAAAGAAATAATAGTTTATAATGCGAGTATTTCAGACCATAATGTCATAGAATTAACAGTTCATTCCAAAGCAAGTGAAAATAGAGATAAGCAAGAAATGAAAAAGGGGAAGGATATGGAAAATACAATTCTACATTAAAAAATATAAAATGAAAAGTCAGAAATTAATGAAGAATTAAACAAAGATTGGGATAACATTTTCGTAAGTGATGACATAAGGGTAAATACGGAGATATTATATAAAATATTGGAGATAATAGTGGAAAAATATATACGAAGAAGAAAAAGTAAACATCATTCATGCCATACCAAGAGACAGAAGGATCTTGTTCCAGAAAATCAGAAAGTGGAAAAAAGGTCTTGCAAAAGAAAAAAATGCATGGAAAGTTATAGAACTAAAAAGTAAGATAGAAAATGCAGAACAAAAGATTATACAATCAAAAGAAAATGAAAAACGGGACTTGGAAGAAAAAACCCTATTAAATATCAAGCCAAAAACCCCAAACTATTATACTCATATGCGAAGAAGATGAATAAAAGAAGAATAGAAATAGGCCCTCTGAGAATTGAAGGGAGATTAACGAATGAAAAAAGGAAATTTGCAACATACTGGCAGAACGTATAAGAGAGAATTCACCCCTAGAATAGATAATGAAGATAATGATATAGAAGTAAGGGATGAAAATAGTGAATATTTAGCTGACATAGATATTAATGAAGCTGATATTGTGCAGGCTATTAATGAAATTAAAAATGGAGCTGCTGCAGGGCCTGATGGAATTCCTGCTATTTTGTTAAAGAAAGTAGTTCATTCTATCGCAAAGCCACTTGCAATATTATTAAGACAAAGTGTAGATACAGGCAAGATATATTGATGAGCACAAATAGCATATATTACCCCTACTTTCAAAAGTGGATCAAGACTAGAGGCAAGTAATTATAGGCCTGTGAGTCTAACATCACATATTATGAAAGTGTATGAAAGGGTAATGAAGAAAAATATTATGAAACATTTAATAAAAAATAATTTGTTTAATAAAGGACAAACATGGTTTCGTACCCGGAAAAAGTACAAACCCAACTGTTAGTCCACCGTGAAAACATATTCAAAAATATGAAAAGCGGAAATGAACAGATGTGGTTTATTTAGACTTGCAAAGCTTTTGATAAAGTAGACCATAATATATTGGCGAAGAAAATTAGAAAACACAATATCGTGGATAAAGTAGGAAGATGGTTAAAAGAATTTTTACACAACAGAAAACAGATAGTTATTGCAAACGACGAGAAATCGGATGAAGCCAAGGTAATATCCGGTGTGCCGCAAGGTACGGTGTTAGCTGCAATAATGTTTGTTATTATGATTGAAGACATAGACAATAATGTTAAGGATTCGGTAGTGAGTAGTTTCGCAGATGACACAAGAATAAGTAGAGAAATTACTTGTGATGAAGATAGGAAACGCTCTACAAAGAGACCTTAACAAAGTATATGATTGGGCAGAGGTAAATAGGATGGTATTTAACTCTGATAAATTTGAATCAATAAATTATGGAGACAGAGAAAGAAAGCTATATGCATATAAGGGACCTAATAATGAGACCATCACAAATAAGGAAGCAGTTAAAGACCTTGGTGTGATGATGAAATAGGAACATGTTATGCAATGATCAAATAGCAACTCTGTTGGCAAAATGTAAGCAAAAAATGGAAATGTTGTTACGGCACTTCAAAACAAGAAAAGCTGAACACATGATTATGCTTTATAAAACATATGTTCGTAGTCCACTTGAATATTGCAATATGATATGGTACCCACACTATCAAAAGGATATTGCACAAATAGAGAGTGTACAAAGGTCCTTTACAGCTAGAATAGAAGAAGTTAAGGACCTAGACTACTGGGAAAGACTACAATTCTTAAAATTATATAGTCTAGAAAGGAGAAGAGAACGCTACATGATAATTCAGGCATGGAAACAGATAGAAGGAATAGCAGAAAATATCATGGAACTAAAAATATCAGAAAGAGCAAGCAGAGGTAGATTAATAGTGCCCAAAACTATACCAGGAAAAATAAGGAAAGCACACAGGACATTAATCCACTACGCACCAGCATCGATAATGCAGCGTCTATTCAATGCGTTGTCAGCTCATCTGAGGAATATATCAGGAGTGAGCGTAGATGTGTTTAAGAATAAGCTCGACAAATATCTAAACTGCATCCCAGACCATCCAAGATTGGAAGATGCAAAATATACCGGAAGATGTACTAGCAACTCTCTGGTATACATTAGAGTGCCTCACACTGAGGGACCTGGGGCAACCCGAACAAGATGTAAGGTATGTAAGGTCTGTAAGGTAAGGCCCATTTGCTGAACCCCCACCGATGCCGGAAGAGGAACAGCCTCCCTCCTACCTTGGAGATCTCACTGCTGCTGTGCTGGGTGAGCTCCACGGCCTCCACGGAAGTGCTTGCCTCTGTTAATAACTCTCCCCGATCCTCTCTGACGAAAGGCTCCTCTGGCTCTACTTCCCCTGGCAAATCGGTTAAAGTGCTGAAAGGCCTGGCCTTCATACACTTGGTTGAACGCCGGGGAGACAGCGTAAGATGTGGATGGCTGAGCCTGAGGTGAGATCAGGAGGGTAGGTTGAGTTTGGCCCTTCGACGTGGAAGCCTGTCCTGGTTGGGTGACTGGGACAGCTGAGACAGACTGAACAAAGTGCTGAGGTTTCTTCTGGTAAGGTTGAAACCTCTTGGACTTTTTCAGCTTCTTACCCGAAGCAGACGAGTCTTGTTTCCTCTTGGCGGAGAGGCCCCAATGATCTTTGAGACTCTGGTTGAGTCTTGTAGCCTCGTTCTGGACCTCCGCCTCCCAGATGTTGGAGGAAAGCAACTTATTTGGCTCATGCCGAATAGTTGCTTCCTGGAGGACATGCTTTCTACAATTGACCCTCGCAACCACAAACTCATACAAGTCCGATTGACATGTAATAAGTCTGTGATTTGGTCAACAGCTTGAAGAGCGGTTCCGAAGCATATTAAAGAGCCGCTACTTCAGTCATAACCATAGTGTTGAGAGTCCTTGCCAGCCTAGACCTAGCCTCAAATTCTGCTTGAATGAGGTTGTCGGGAAGTCTTGGAAGTTTTTCACCGAACTGATCCATAGCACAGTCCGGTTTAAACTTTCCAACTGTGAAGGTGGCTGGAAAGTCTTCCCACATATCACCAAACGAAGGGAACAAGGGTGATGTGGGATCTGCCTCCCTCAGCTGCGGCAAAGGGTCTCCTTTTAGGCCTGCTTGCACGGTGACGCTGGCGATCTTCATTAAGAAGGGAAGTGGAGCTTCCTCTTCCGTCGTGAAGATCGTGAATGGACTTTTGAAGGCTTGGCGCCTGGTGTTGATACAGTCCCATTCCTCGAGACAGCGAAGCCATTCCCTCTGTGCCTGATCCCTGGAGTAAAGGACTGTCTCCTTCGGGATCTTGTCCTCCCTGTTCAATGCCGACTCCGTCAGCCTGGCGTAGCCAATGAATGGAGGCTGCAAATTCTCAGGGTAGAACTCGAAGTCTTCAATCCTTCGAGTTCCACACTCCGGGATGGAGATGAGACCATCTTGGAAAGGAGCATAAGACGCTACTCTCCAAGGGTTGCTCATGGAGAATGGTGGGAGGGAATCATGAGGTGGAAGCTGGATGAGACCGGCACTAGGTGCTGGAGTAGCAACCTGCGGAGCCTGATTGAAACCAGACAGGAGGTTCTCTTGTGTGGACATCCTGTCCGAACAGCTGAGTGACATCTGCTCCATACTGTTCCTCAAAGATCCTACAAGATCTCCCACCTGCTGCATCATTCCGGCGTAAAATGCAGCAGGATCAAAGCCAGGAACTGGAGCAGAAGCAGATGGGGTACTCAGAGGAAGTACTTTAGAAGAAGGAGAGACCACCGACTCCGCTGGAGTACGGGATCTCTCTTTGGAGGACTTGCTCCTCGACCCTTTAGTAAGTGAAGCAGAGGAAGAAGATGCTTTCACTTTCTCTGCTCCGGCGTGAGAAGCCAGAGACTTATGAGATGAAGACGCCGAAGAAGTCTTCTTAGACGATGACGTCTTACTAAGGGTTTTCTGAGCCCTGTGGCCCTTCACCTTGGGAACCACAGAGGCGTCTGGTGCACTATACGGGAGCTCCGCCCCCGTAAAGCCCTGGAAGGAAGAAGAAGAAGGAACAGGAGATGAAGATTCAGAAACGCCCAAGGGAAGCCCTTGAGCGTCCAACATACCTACCTCAACCAACAAGTCATCCACACCTACCATTGGCTCTACATTTATATCTAATGTGGCGACCTCCGCCGAGATGTCCTGGCCTGGTCCTTCCTTCATACATTGAGCGACCTGCCGCTGAATGGTCGCAATCGTCGAGGCTGCCTCAGTAGGGTCGACGTACCCCGTCGGCTTGCCTCCGGGAAACAGAAGGACAGCCAGCCTCTTTTCCAGGATGTAAGGCTGTCCTTTGGCGGCATTCTTCCCGAAGCCGCCGACCAAGCTCTCAGGGTTGCGAGAGCAGTCTCCCTAACTGCAGCAGCCTGAAAGAGAGGGCGATTATCAGATCTTAAGGCTAAAGGTGAATCCTAACCCTTAGACTAAATCAAGCTTAAGTCTAGCAATATCGGAGCATATAAAGGTATCAGTATACCAAGGAAAACTTAAGCTTAAACATATATCAGAACTCATATTTTATGAATGTGCTGATGAGAAAAGTACTTACCCCATCCAAAAATTGACTCACAAGCTCATAGCAGATCGAACATGCCTCGTGGAACCAGACCTGTAAGTCCCCATGGCTGGTGGAGCAGGGAGCATGAGTCCTGCAGACCTCATGCCCGCAGGGGTCCTGCAACACGGCGTTGCATCCGGGGTGTTCACAGTTGGTAGCCTGTAAGTGGAAAGATACATGAGTATCGAGATTACACTCACAGGGCTACCCTAGTACTCCGCCGCATGCTGGAGATTAATAACATTTCGGGCATAACCCCTCCCCTAAGAACCTTATGCGATAATAGGTGATACAATAACTCCGGTGTAAGCCGGAGGAGAAAATTCCGTAAACCAGAGGTAAAATATAGAAATATGTTATATAACTATAAACAAAATTTCCACTAAGGGCAGGGGAGGGACCCAAGCTTAAGATAACTATAAACTAACTTAAGCATAACTAAAATTAAAATCGGAGGACGACTCCGAAGCGCGGCGCTGTCCAACTCTGCCGGAAGAATGCCCTAGGGCACACGCCGGAGATGAAGGAACGATGGAAAGCTAAGGACCAACTGAAAACGTATCCACTTCGTTGGTTGGCGGAGCCTACCACGTCCCCCCTCCCGTAACCGATGGAACGCCGGGGAAGAAGAGGCATAGGTCCGCCGTCACGGGGGGTGGGAAAGGCGAGGAGGAAAGAAATCAGTTCCCGTGTATACGGCGGAACGCCGGAGCAACTAGGGAGGGGGGAGGCCAACCCTCCAACCCCCGTCACACCGAGGTACCACAGCGCACAAGGGAGAACAAGGTCACTCCCAGCCTAACAGTCTGTCCAGACTCCCCTACTCCCTCCGCGTAGGGAGAGAGGGAGCCAGGCCCGGATGGAGCGAGCGAGAACAGACACCCCACCCTCCTACTCTATGGCGAGAGGAAGAGGGGAGGAAGCGACTCGGGCGGGCGTTTAGCCATACCGCGATCACGAGTGGACCAAGGTACGATAACATAACGCAACCGACTGGATCGGACGCCAAGGGTCAAATGCAACCAAACTGACCAGGATGGTGCAACAATATGTGATGCAACAAAACTGACAATAAGGATGCAACAAAACTGTAACTAGCGTGGACCATAGGACCACTGAGACCCAGGCTATAGGCTATAAGGCTAGACGCCCTAGGCTAACCAAAATATACTATATACATTGATAACTAAAGTAGGGGAAAAAATAAGGAGTGAAAGAAAAAGAACGTCCAGGAGTGCACGACTGACCTGAAAGAAAGTCTATCACTCAGAGCTAGCCTAAGCCGATACGAAGAGCAATGGCTAGGGTCTGGACAAGAAACACTCGAATGCCTACATGAGGTAGAGAGACATGCATGCATGACCTAAAACCAGGGGTAGGCTATATTCCCTAAACGATGTAAAAACAGCATACGGTAAAATAAACAATAGGACTAGAGCCACACGTGAATGATTAAAAGGGGAAAGGTTCCAGGTATGGGGGACCGAGAACCTAACCGACCATGAGGCGGGACCATGCCGCCATGCTCCAGACCGGGAACCTATATTTATACCTAAAAAACGGCAAATATAGGCACCTGGATGGAACGAAACTAAATCCAAACCTTTGCAGGGTACTTAACTTAGCTGCTGCAATCGCTGCACGTTCCATCTTGCAAAAAAGGGGAGATAAATCCAAAACACAGAGAGCGAAACGAAAACACGTGTGGGTAAATGTCCGCTAACTAGAAGGATGGCCACCAGAGGCACGGTGATCGGCGTGGCGTGGGTTGTAGTAGTAGTAGTTGCCGCCTCAACTTGTGGGTCGGCTCTCTCGTTGAGAATTTTGATATAGGAGAATTCTAAATGGCAAGAAGTTCGTGGTAGTGGTCTCATTCGCCCCAGTTACCATACCGACACCCTTCTTTTATTTTGGGTGAGCGAGTCAGTTATACTGACATCTTCTTTGATATGTTTTTTCTCTGGTATTTGTTAGCTAATTTACCCTAGAAATAATAAACTAAAGGATTATTTCACGCAGCAACACGAACTGAGCCCAGAAATCACATATTTCTATCATATAAAATACAAATATAATGGATACACATCTTTTCCATGGATTAAAAAGCAATGCTTTACTTCACTGCATCCAATATTATATATATTTTCGTATTATAAAATACAAACATAGCAGTCAATGTTTTGGTTTGGAAATCAGCTGAGGGTGATTGCGAAGTAAGTTTGTTTTGCTGTTTTGAACTCAAATCAAAGAAGTTTTTTGCTTCTAGCTAGCACAAATGAATCTCAAGATACTCTGTGTATATGAGACAAGGTTATTTTACGTTATACAAAGTGTTCTTAAGTGGAAATATCACTCAAAAATTTATCATTTGTGAACGAAATTTAGTTATTTTTTTCTTTAGTAGATGGTGCTGAGGCCATGTTTATTGTGTAAACGAAAAGCAACAGATTCCATTTGATATTTTCCCTTTATCTCATCAGAATACTACGAGCTTTACGTATTTATCTTTTATTTGAGTGAAAACAGTAAAATGTGTTCATTCATGCCCAATAGTTTTGATTAAAACACGTTTCTCACATTTTTGTTTATGGTCGAGTTTGATGATACTATGCCGAAGCTTTTGAGAGTTTCATGCACATTGCCGACACACGATAATAGCCGTTAGCGGATCAACATTCTTTCCTCAACTACAGCTAAAACTTACAATTTAAATTTAGCAGTATATGCCCTTGCCAATCATTTTTCCATAGTGAGTAAGGATATAGTAATGTAAAAATATATCAGTCCTATTCTTCTTAACATCATTTGTAACATAACTACGTACTGTAATTTTTTAGTATCGTACGATGCTTGAAATGCAAGGAAAAAGGCTGTTGTTATCAGATTGGTTGTTCAAGTACTATATCATTACTAATGATACTTTTGGCATTCTCTTTTACTTTTTTAAACTTAACTAGAAGATGGGATAGATTAAGAGATGGAGGAAAAGGGGTTAGCTTAAGTAAAAAATAGAATAAATAAAGAGGAGGAAAAAAGGTTAGCCTATTGTTATTCGGTCTTGTAAATTTAACTCGCGTGATACGTCAGATACGTCATTAAATAATTTTTTAAGGGTGAAAATTTGGCGGTCGCATGATATGCGAGATCGTGTGTTACATGAGTATATACTGTAAAAAGGTTTTCTGAACGAAACAGTAGATTAATATTCATACTTATTTTAAGATAAGAGCGTATAATTTTCGGTTTAATTGTCGTGTGGTTTGAAATGCAAGTTTAGTCAGGGCCCTCCTGTGTGAATTGGACCATCCATAGTGACTTATTATTGGTAGAGTAAGAATGTTTCCCAGTTGAATTCATTCACTTCTGTCGTAGTAAACTAGCAAGCACTTTTGTTTGAGGAGTTTATTCACTGATTTGTTATTTGAATTGCAGCTTGTATAGGATGAGAGATTTGTGCTTAAAATACTTCAAGTGAGCCACTTCCTCTTTTAATTAAGTAATCTGGTCAGCTTTTACCTTTTCACATCTTAATGTCAACTACATATATTTTTTGTTAGTAGTTTACTTGTTTTGTTCTTCACCCGCTGGGCATCCATCGTCAACCATTATTCCTTTAACTTCATCAACTATTCTTTTATTATTATCAGTATATTCTGGCACTATTAATACGTACTGATCTTCCCCCAGTGCAAGGTGCCAGAAAAGAGTGTCAATTTTCCAGAATGAGCATTGTTATACATCTATTGAAAGGTATCTTATAACTTCGATAAGTTTTAAGAATGAGCTTCAGTATGCACCTCAGATAATTTTCATTACAATTCAAATTGGCTGTTAGAATATGATTGTATATTTCTGCTGTGCTGTAGTTACTTTATAGCTTTATCTTTAGGATATCATTGTCTAATAGAGGTCAGTTGAATGTAAGAAATTTGAAGATTTGGATTAGGATGGTTAAAGTGTCTGAAGATGTAGTATTCATATTTCTCAGTGTCAGAAGGCTTTCCTAAAAGTTTTGATTTTTTTTCTCATGTATATAATTATCTACTTTATTATTACAAGTTATTTCCTTATCCTTTTGGCATGGCAACCAAAACAACAGTTTAACTTTTTTTACTCTTTTCTTGTTCAATCTTGATTTTTGAAATGTATGATCAAGATTGGGTTATTTTATTGAGAAATATATAACAATTTACCAAATGAGGAAATTCTCATTGAGTTAAGGATATCAGAGTAAAGTGATGGTATTTCTGACCTTGAATGTATAGTGTACACTTGATCATATTAAGATTTATTGTCAGACTTCATAATCAGCATGATATCTAATTAAAAGTATTCTTTGAAAAGGAAATGGTTATCATGTTATAACTTGTAAGGTATGTTGTCATTAATGTGATTTAATTTTTACATTTGATTTTACCTATAGACCTTGTGGCAGTAGTAATGGAAGTGACTCAGAGGATGTGACATATGACCCAACTGCTGTTGAATGTCAGCAACTGGTTTTAGATGTTCCGGAAGGTACAAGAGTGAAACTTGCTCGTAAGGAAATTGGCCGTAGGTCTCAGCTCTGGCGTATGACTTCAACTGGAATGTTGCAGCATGAAGGCTCATCTCCTCCTCATGATCCTGCAAGCAAGAAGGCCAGAAAAGCATCAAATATCCTGGTTAGTACATTAATTTTGTTTACGTATTTTAAATAGGAAGTATTTTAAAATTATATGATGGCTCTGTGAATTTTAATGCTTTGTTTGAAATTTTGAAATGGAATTTTAAAGACTATAGTTCAAGTAGTATATACAATTTATCACCTTTGATATCAGAAAATAGGATTTGAGAAAAATGAGAACAGGCAGATAAAGAACATAAATACCACAATCCTGAAGTATAAATTAGAGTACTCTAGGTACCATGTGATTAACATCCAAAACATGCTTTTGTAAGAAAAAGGGAATCTAAGCTCTGCAAGCAGAATATTCAAGAGATGAGTTCAAATTAGTGAAACAAAGGCTTACTGTAATATGTAATATATTTGCATCAACAATTTTGTCATCTTTGTGTTATTTGTGGTGCAAGGGCATTTTCTGAATTCTGAATATTAAGGGTGTCTATGTTTTCTGGAATAGTATAATTTTTAAGGGTTTCTGTAGCTCATCTCGAATCACTAAAATTTACTAAATCTGCAATGGTACACAGTATCTTCAATAATTTTAATGGCTGATCATTTTTGTAATCATGTTGTGAAAGCAGATGTATTGTTTGGCAAGAAAAATTTTTTTTGTTGGATGATACGGCTTAAAACCCCACACCTAACGAAGAATTGAACCCATCAGTTTATTTCATAGGGTGGACCTTTACATCTTACATATTCTATTTCATGCTGTTTGTTATCTTCTGAAGTATACTGTTCATAGTTTTCAGACAAATATTTAAAGAGTGGACAAGTTTGTATCTTATGCATACTCCATTGAGGAGGCATTCCTGTCACTGGAGAAATTTTTATATAGATGTTTGTTGACTTATATAGTCTATTGGCTCTAATTGGGAAAGGTGGAACGTGATTCTTTATAAATCTCTTTGATCAAACCTTTTTGGTGGAAAATCAGTTGCTTGTATTTTTACTGCACTAAGTGGCATTACTTGGCCATGATGGAAAGCTAGAGATTGTTGACCATGTTCAATGTGGATAGAAGAGTCTGGGAAAAAATCAAAAGCTCCACTGTATGTTGTGAGTTCCTTATTATGAATTTTATCTAAACTTGAATAAAATTATTGTTATTATTAATAAAAGAAAAATTAGTAATAATAAATTCATTTTTTTATAAATGGCTAGATTCTGTTAGGGCTCAAATATTTCATGAAGGGATCAGTGATTTGAAAAGTTTTGGGTGCTCCCTCTTGTGCAGCCAAATGACTTGCGTGTATTGTGTGAAGTCAGTTGAACCTAAGCATATGAATATTTATTGGTTGAATATAGGCTAGGTCTAGTAATACACCCGTTAGTCTAGCCTACCATCTGTAACATCTATCAGGTAGTGTCTAGTGCATTAAAAACAAGAACAGTTTCAACTGGTAACTTACAGTAACATAAACATGTCCTAATCTAGGCTGTGTACATTGTCCTTGTCAACATTTTTGCAAATCATAATGTTTAGTATGATGTTTCAGCTAAGGATGATTAAATAGTAATTAATCACTAACAAACAGTGTATTTTAATCATTAGTTTGCAATACCATAAAAGCAATCATGCATACAAATACTTAACATCTGCTGTTTTTGGTAATATGGTGTAGACTAACAGAGCTTGCATAGATCATGTAGTTATTTACTCAAATTTCATAACCTTATATGAAGTTATGAACATAGAAACACAGACAACACTTTTTATGTATATTCTTTGGCCATCAGGGTCTAGTTGACATAATGCTGTTCTTTTTACTTAAGCATTTGTTCTCCTACAGCTCATTTGTTTTTATTTATCGCTTTTTCTTTGCAATGTTTGTCATACTATGTCCAAAAATCAAGGATTATGGAAATATTTTAACTACAAAATGACTAAGTATAAATCAAATGAGGAGGTTGTACTTCTTTATAGAAACTTACCAGACTCGAAATGATGTGTATGTGCCAAAAATGCTAACTGTCAAGTTAGTGAGGCAGATACTAAGATTTTTTCACTAGTAAGGAAGACTTTTTTTTCTTTCCTGAGTGGTGACTATTCTGTGTTGTATTGGGATACAATGATAATTTATATAGTTTCAATTACTGACTGGCATTTCCTTACAGTGTCTTTAAACTGTGTGCTAACTTGTGTGAACTTTTTAAGAAGACATTAATAAGAAAATTGACTCTTGTTCTCAACTCCACAGTTGATTGACTTTCCAAAAGCCCATATATCTCATAGCCATCTTATCACAGTTTTCAGTTATACCTTCTTATATTATCACCTATTAGCAAGTTATCAAGTATTCAAACCCTGACAACGAATGATCATCCATCTGAAAGATACTTTTCAGTGCAGAGAACAGTGGAATAAACAATTCATTGTCACTATTTAACCCGGCATGGCAAAAACAAGAAAAAAATTACGGAAATTTGAGACAAAAGAAAAAACAAATAAAATATACTAGGAATAGTAGGGAAGAAGAGTATTCTACTTAATGAAAACTGAACCTAACTAGTGGAGAAAGGGGTCTGATTTAAAAGTGATTGAAGGAAAAAGGAGAGGAAGACATAGGAAGTGTTTAAATGAAATCTGACCAAGAGTTGAGGGCTGGGTCATTGGGGAAAAAACTTGCTTGTAACTCAGTCCTGCTGAGGAGGGAGGCAAAAGATGAATCACCCATTATTAGCTCTTAACTAATAATGGATACGACAGCAATCTAATAGAAGGCTGCATACTTGAACAGAATTGACTTGTATGCCAGCACACCAGTGATGGGACCTACCTCACTGAGAAGCATCATATTGTATTACAAAGCTACATATCACAGCCAGTTCAAGGATGAAGTCAAGGCCTCAAAGAGGATAATAATTGCCAGCGTTATGACACCTGTGAATCCCTGATGAGAGTATTTCCTTATGTGTCTACTACCTCCTGAACCTAGTCAGCACTTTTAATGTGAAATAGTAATGGGCCCATAGAGGGATGTGGGAGTCAACCAACATAGTATGCACATCTAATGTCCCAAAGGGACATGTCAAGCAATCACTACTTAGGTTGCATCGCTACCAAACTATGTAGGCAATTGCAAGCTCACAGCAAACAAGGGGCAATATTTCAAACCAATGTAGATGACCACAACTGCAAACCAACACTAGAAGAATTAGAAAGCACAGAGGTCGTGCATTGAGAAGCCCAATTCCACAGTATGCAAATAGCAGAAGCCGCGAGTATAAATATTTACGTATATTCAGTAACTCACCGAAATAACGAATTAAAACATCTGAGCCTACCCCGCTTTAAAAGAAACTGATATTTCGTAGTATATATATAAGTGAATGCGTATTTTTGCTATAAAGTCAGTACATTTATACCCTGTACTCCCTTAAACTACTGAAAAATGCTTATACAGTGGTACCTTGAGATACGAAATTAATCTGTTCCGAGGCGCCTTTCGTATCATGAGGCTTTCGTATCTTGGACCACATTTTACATGTAAAATGGCTAATCCGTTCCAAGCCCTCCAAAAACACCCCAGTAAATTTCATAATAAAGCTAAATTGAGCTATAAACAATGAAATACTACAACAATTTGGACCATTCAATACCTAAATTAATAACGTACTGCTAATTACCTGTAAATAAAGTGTATTAGTGTACATGGTATACAAGAAATACTGTACGTATGTAGTAAAATGTGGAAGCTTACCTTTCGAGTGAGGCTATCTCCAAAAGTGGCGACAGAGGAGGAGGACAAACGGCAGATATGTACGTACGTACGTACACTTAACTTTACGAAACACATAAAAAAATGTAAGGAAAATTAAACTAAAATTTACGAAACACATTAATAAAACTGTAACACTTAACTTTACAAAAAAGTAAAATTAAAAAAAAATTTTGTGTCTTTTATTTTTAATTTTTTTTTTTACATTCTTATACTTTACGTAGGTTTTTTTTTTTTTTCAACTTACTTCTGCTAATACTAAAGGCCTCTTTAAAAAATAACTATCCAAGGAAGATTGCTTCTGCCTACTTTTCACAATGTTCCTGAAATGACTCAGGCAAACGTCATCGAACTGCGCAAGCATACGACCTGTGTGAGCCTTTTCGGGGTGTGTTTTTTTCTACAAACGATTGCACTTTATGAAAAGTGGCTAGAACATACTTAATTTCTGCCGTTGTCATAGGGTTGTCCTCCTCCTCCTCCTCGTCGCTGCTAGAGAACTCCTCTTGAACGACGTTATGTTGCATGGCCTCCAACTCCTTCAGGTCATCTGTCGTAAGCTCCTCTTGGTGCTCCTCGAGAAGGTCGTTGATGTCGTCCTCGTCGACGACCAGCCCCATGGACTTGCAGAGTGCAACGATCTTATCAAGATCTGGTTCCAAAACAGTTTCAGGATCGTCAACTGTTTCTGAATCTGCAGCACCAGCTTCGCCCACGTCGAATCCCTCGAAGTCTCGGGCGGATATGGTGTCAGGCCAGAGTTTCCTCCACGAGGAATTCAAGGTTCGCCTCGAAACTTCCTGCCAAGCTTGGCCGATGAGTCGGATGCATATGACGATGTCGAAATGCTCCTTCCAAAATTGACGCAAGGTGAGGTTTGTGGTATCGGTAATGTCGAAACATCTCTTGAAAAGATGTTTCATATACAGCTTCTTAAAGTTCAATATCACTTGCTGGTCCATGGGCTGGAGGAGAGGGGTGGTGTTAGGCGGAAGATAAAGAATCATGATGAAGGAATACTCCGCTAGGATATCTTCCTCGAGGCCAGGAGGGTGGGGAGGGGCATTGTCCAACACCAGCAGACATTTCAGAGGGAGGCGCTTCTCTACCAAGAATTTCTTCACTGTCAGGCCAAAACACAGATTTACCCACTCCGTGAACAAAAGCCTCATTACCCAGGCTTTCACATTAGCCCTCCACATCACTGGAAGCTTCTCCTTAAGCACTTTGTGGGCTTGAAGGCTTGAGGAGTCTCGGAATGATACACCAGTAGGGGCTTCACCTTACAATCCCCATTGGCGTTTGAACAAAGTGCGAGCGTAAGCCTGTCTTTCATAGGCTTGTGCCCAGGTAGCTTCTTCTCTTCCTGCGTGATGTACGTCCGACGAGGCATTTTTTTTCCAAAAAAGGCCAGTCTTATCACAATTGAAGACTTGCTGAGAACTGTAGCGTTCCTTGGTCATCATCTCGTCGAACATCTTTTTAAAGGCTTCGGCCGCTTTTGTGTCCGAGCTGGCAGCCTCCCCATGCCGCACCACCGAATGGATACCAGTCCGTCTACGGAATTTCTCGAACCACCCATGCGAAGCCTTGAAGTCTGGGGTTGGCGTTGATGTCCCTTCTCCTCCGTCGTCTTCCGTCTGGGCAATCAAATCGCCGAAAATAGCACTGGCCTTGTGGGAGATTGCCGTCTCCGTTATCGTATCGCCAGCGATTTCTTTGTCTTTTATCCAGACAAGAAGCAGCCGTTCCATCTCGTCGTGCACGTGGTTCCTCTTGCTGGACAAAATAGTGACTCCCTTGGAAGGTGTAGCTGCTTTGATGACATCCTTCTGCTTAAGGATGGTGCCTATTGTCGACGGATTTCGGCCGTATTCCTTGGCGATCACAGTCGATCGCATACCAGCTTCATACTTCTTGATAATCTCCATTTTTGTCTCCAAAGAGAGCATTCGCTTCTTTCCGTGAATTTCAACTTTCTTGGGACCCATGACTATGTTATACTGTACGTAATTTACGTATAAGTAGAGTAAAGTTTTCACACAACACGATAAAGTACGTATACTGCAATGAAATCACTAACGAATTTACGTTAATAAACGAAATCGTTAGACCGAACGAATACTGCGTGCGTACAATTCAGATGATGCCGTGCAGTGGCCGAAGAAGCACGCCGCTACGTAGATGCACATGGGAGGGATGCTGACCAATAGGAGAGAAGGATCTTATGGCGGTGACTAGCATCAGAAATCAAAGGGAGAGCAGGAGGATGGTGGGGAGTCTACTCAGTTGGCGGCGCGCGAGTTTCAAAATTGTTATCGGTGGTTCGGGCGAATCTTGGACTTTACAGAAATATTTCGTATCTTGAAAACTTTTCGTATGTAGAGCAGTTAAATTTTTCTTGTTAGCATTTGTATCTCGAGTTTTTCGTAAGTTGAGCCTTTCGTATCTCGAGGTACCACTGTAACTGCCTATTTTAACAGTTCACTGCCTAATTTGTTAGTTTTAACAAACATTGTATGGTAATACCTCAATCTTATATGATTCAAGTGGCACAAATTCACAATAGCGTGAACCTTTGTTGGAACCTAACTAATGATGATACGCAAGTATTTCACCGACACAGAAACGCGCAACATTTTTTAATCCTGGATAAGGTGTTTGGTCAATTTTTTTTACGTCATAAGTTTTCAGGCTTTTACGTTTAAATTAAATAACATTAAATAACGAAAATGATAATTCTCTCTCTCTCTCTCTCTCTCTCTCTCTCTCTCTCTCTCTCTCTCTCTCTCTCTCTCTCTTTTTTTTTTACTGATATGAGAGAATTTTTATGGTACATGTAGTATGTACAAGCTATCCGTAATATTTCCAAATATTAATAATGATAATGTAACTGTAATTACAAAATTTGTGATAGTATTTGTAACAGGTTATACACATTAGGAGGGGTAGGATATGATAAATAACAGATCCATATGGGATGGTTAAGGAGTGGTTATTCCACTTGAGATACAGACTACAACTACTGGCTTTCAACGATCGGCACCGGTGCATGACACTGTTCAAAGATACTAGCAGATTCCCGGGCTTCATTGTGATTGGCTTAGCATGTGCTGAAAGGCGGTGCTCATGACATGCTCATTCAAAATTTGCTAATCGTTACATCCCTCCTTCTTTTTTAAAATAAATTTTTTTTCTTAATTGAACATAGATACAACAGTTCAGAAATGATAATCATAATAAAACATAGTGAAACATAAAATCAATAAATTCATTACAGGCAGTCCCCGGGTTACGACGGGTTCGGCTTACTACGTTCCAAGGTTAAGGTGCTTTTCAATTATATTCATCAGAAATTATTTCCAGGGTTACGGCGCATGTTCCAGGGTTATGGCGCCTACAATGCTAATATGGCAGAAGAAATATGACACCAAAAATGCAAAATAATCAAGATTTCAAGTTTTTTTTTTTCTTTGATGAAAAATGCTAAGAATGCAGTTTACATAGTTTTGAATACACCCAAAGCATTAAAAGTAAGGTTTTCTTAGGATTTTTGACGATGTTCCGGCTTATGACGCGTCTTAAGAACGGAATCCCTGTCGTAACCTGGGGACTGCCTGTATTGAATTATACATTAATGTATAAGACTAAAAAATTTAGTAGGAAATGCTAAAAATCCATTATTGAATTACACATTAACATATAAAATGCAAAATTTACTAGAAAAGGCAAAAATTTTTAACAGTTCTAAATTGAATTACAGTAATATGATGTTCATAACCATACTGAGTTAAAATACATACTTTCCACCACAAAACTAATGAATTCAAATTGAATACGTACAATGTTTAAAAAAAATTTATTTTGACCTTATATGTAAAAAAGGGATTTTGACGTAAGGAAAAATCTATTTCTGGGCGATTGGCTCGTGTCGCCAGCGAAATATCCTTTAATCTATTATTTCTAGGGTAAATGTACTAACACATACCAGAGAATAAATAAAATAAAGAAAAAGGTCAGTATAACTGACTCGCTCACCCTCCAAGAGGGTGTCGGTATGAACACTAGGCGAGTGAGACCACTACCACGAGCCAAATGCCAATAGAAATCTCCCACTACAAAAACCCTCCATGAGGAGAGCCGACCCACAGAGTGAGCAGCTCGTACTACTACTACTCCATCCCATGCTGCCGACTGCTGCGCCTCTGGTGGCCATCCTGAAGTTAGCAGACAATCTTGGGCGAAGGGATGGGTAGGGTGGGATTTCGCTGGCGACACGAGCCAATCGCCCAGAAATAGATTTTTCCTTACGTCAAAATCCCTTTTCTGGGCTCAGCTCGTGTCGCTGCGCGAAATCGTACCAGAGAAATAGCACAAGATTGTAAACAAAAGTAATAAAATAAATCAGAATAGGTCTCAAATAAAAGAGAAAATAAATATAAAAAGAATATAATTGCTAAAAAGATACAAATACACAGTGATACAAAAATAGAAATATGCTTAAATTACCCTTAATTCTAATCATGTTTCTTATCATAAGGTAATTTACATAAGTACAGAGGTAAAAATATCTTACATGTAACAAAATGGTATCTGTGTAAAGGCATGTATCAAAAATATAATAGCAATTAAAATAATCAAATGAACAAATTAATCAACAATGATAATATATAAGGAATGTATATGACTTAATATACAAAACCCGTAACCATTATAAATAAGATGTATCCCCTAGCATAAAAATAAGGGGGTAACATCCATGAGATCAATATTCATAATCATCTGTGAGTGTCCCTAGCAAAAAAAAATAAGGGGCACCCACTACATCATCATAAAAGCAGCTAAGACACACAAGGTGAATGTAAGTGAACACGGCAGGAATAGACGAACTGTTGGGTGAGGCAGGTAGAAAGGAGGACTGAATCTTCTACTACAAATTAACTAGAGTCAGGGGAAACTATGTTACCCGCTGCTACTGCTGAAAATTTCAGAGCTTCCAAGGACTTAAGGTAATGACGTTTGAACACTGTCGGCGATTTCCATCCGGTATACTTTTTCAACTCATCGAAGTTCATATGTTGGAAATAATTAATTGAGGTGGCTACTGCCCTGACATCATGTGCTTTCGGGAAAGAGTCAGGATTGGCTTGCTTAATAAAGTACAGGATTTGTTGCCTGATGCCTTTAATGGATAAAGTTCCACCTTTTTCCCTGATTAGAAAGAGGGGACCCGATGAGGATGAGGAGGTCCTGGACAGAAAGGCTCGTAAGGTTGTAACTGGGCAAAGAGATACATCTTGTGGAAGGGGTAGTACCTTCCAAGGTTCCCACCTCATCAAAGGATCTTCATTCTTTGCTAAAAAGCTACGTTCCGGAGAAAGTAGGACTTCCCCTGTGGGAAGGAATTGAATATGATCCGGATCTCTGGATAAAGCCGACAGTTCTGAAATTCTTGCTCCTGAAGCTAAGCTTAATAAAAACAGGGTTTTTCTTAAGAGCATTATAAACGAGCATGTGTCATTATCGGTTTCTGAAGCCAGTTTTAGAACATTGTTTAAGAACCATGAAACTGACGTAGGCCTTACAGAAGGTCTAAGTATAGCACATGCCTTAGGAATAGACGAGAAGTAGGAATCCGTCAAGTCTATGTTGAACCCAAATTGAAATATCTTTTTCAAGGCTGACTTGTTTGTCGTAATCGTGCTAGCTGCTAAACCTTTTTCAAATAAGGATCTGAAAAAGGATATAGCAGAATTAACTGTCATGATTCTAATATCTGATTCTCTCAGGAAGATTGCTAACTTTTTGACAGCAGCATCATACTGTCTCAAAGTTGAATCCCTTTTATCGGATTCCAAGAAGAGAATATTCTGAGGGTCAATATTCGCATCTCTTTTTGCCGCAAACTTCATGAAATCCATAAAGTTAGGGTTTTGAGAATCCCTGAGGAAGCGAACACAGTCTTCGTTTGTACTGACTGGGAGAGCCTGGGATTGGGGATCCGAAGAGGACGAAGGCCCAGTTCCAGAATTAGGGATACCAATTGCTCTTCGGCCAGTCTGGGGCTACTAGAGCCACTTGACCCTTGAATGTCCTGAGTTTGTTTAAAACTTTCATGAGAAGATTCACTGGAGGAAAGACATAAATCTTCTTCCAGTTGTTCCAGTCTAGAGCCAGGGCGTCCGTGGCATAGGCCAGAGGGTCCAGGTTGGGGGCTACATAACACGGCAGTTTGTGATTCGCTTGAGATGCGAAGAGATCCACCTGTAGCCCTGGAACTCTTTGAAGGATCCATTGGAACGAACTGTTGTCCAGTGACCATTCCGACTCTAGGGGCACTGATCGGGATAACGCGTCTGCTATGACGTTTCTCACTCCAGCTATGTGAGTGGAGGAGAGATGCCAACTGAACTTGTCTGCCAGGGAGAAGATGGCTACCATGACATGATTTAGATGACGTGACTTGGAGCCTCCCCTGTTTATACAATGTACTACCACTGCGCTGTCCAGAACTAGCTTTATGTGGGAGTACTTTGGTGGGCGTAACCTTTTTAGAGTCAAGAACACTGCCATTGCCTCCAGTACGTTTATATGGAACTGACTGAACTGAGGTGACCAAGTTCCTTGAACCTTTTTGACCTGGGAATACCCTCCCCAACCGCTTAAGGACGCGTCTGTGTGGATGGTGATCCCTGGTGGAGGGAACTGAAGAGGTACTGACACTGACAAATTCTTGACTTTCGCCCACGGCCGAAGTCGATTCTTTAGAATCAGAGGGACTGAGGATAGTTTGTCCCTGGACCTGACATTTGCTCGTGAGCGCCAGATTCTGGTTAGGTCTTTCAGTTTGGCTTTCATTAAGACGTTCGTCACTGATGCAAACTGGAGAGAACCCAGGATCCTCTCCTGAGCCCTCCTTGACGCCAGTTTGTGACTTAGAAATTGCTTGACTGACTTCGCTATTTCTTTCCTTTTGGTTGATGGAATCGACAGAGTATGGGAGGATAGATTCCATTGAATGCCCAGCCACTGAAAGTTTGACTCTGGAGTGAGTCTTGACTTGGTCCTGTTTATCTTGAAGCCTAGATATTCCAGGAACTGAATCACTTTCAGTGTAGCTCTGTTGCATTCCTCGACTGTTGAAGCCCAGATCAACCAATCGTCGAGATACGCTACTACCATAATCCCTTGTGACCTGAGTTGTTGCACTACCACTTCCCGCTAGTTTCGTGAACACCCTGGGTGCCACGTTGAGTCCGAAGGGAACTACCTTGAAGGAGAATGCCTGGTCTCCTATCTTGAAACCCAGATATGGACGGAAGTGTCTTGCAATAGGGATATGATAGTAGGCGTCTGTAAGATCGATAGAGGTGGTGACGGCACGGGGAAGTAAGGTCCGCACCTGCGAGATCGTGAGCATCTTGAACTTGTCGCAGCGGATGGCTAAGTTTAAGCGGGACAAGTCTAAGATTACCCTTCTTTTTTGTGAGCCTTTCTTTGGCACGCTGAACAAGCGACCTTGAAATTTTAATCTCTTGACTCTCGCTATAGCTCCTTTCTGAAGGAGGTCGTCTGCGTACTCTGTCAATTCCTTGGAAGGAAGTTGACGGAAAGGTCTGGATGGAGGTGGGTTCGTCAACCAGCTCCAACCCAGGCCTTTTGACACTATGCTCTGAGCCCATTCGCTGAGTTCCACCGGTGGCGGAAGTGAAACAGCCTCCCTCCTACCTGAAGTTCTTCATTGGTTCTGGTAACCGCCTCGGCCTCCTCTGAAGTGCTTTCCCCTATTAAAGGGGCCTCCCGACCCTTCTCCCACGAAAGGAACGCTTACCTCTGCCTCCCTTACCCGAGCGGTCATACTTCTGTGAAGCTTGACTCTCGAAGGCTTGATTGTAAGCTGGAGAGATGGCGTAAGAGGTGGAGGGCTGAGGCTGAGGGGATATCACATAAATTGGTTGTGATTGAGCTTTAGAAGTGGAAGGTTGGGCTGTTTGCACTAAGGGCACCGCTGGAACTTGCTGAGGAAAGCGTGGCTGCTTTTTCTGGTAAGGATGGAAACGCCTAGGTTTCCTCTGTCCCTTACCTTTAGGTGTTAGGTCTTGCCTCCTCTTAGCCGTAAGGCCCCAACGGTCCTTAAGGCTCTGGTTCAGCCTCGTAGCCTCTGACTGGACTTCCTTCACCATAGCTTCTGGGAAGAGATCTGCTCCCCAGATGTTAGACGAGAGTAACCTATTCGGCTCATGTCGAATGGTTGCCTCTTGTAGGACATGCTTCCTACAATTCGTTCTAGCAGTGGCAAACTCAAACATATCCGACTGTACCGTTTGAGTCAGGGCTTTGGTCATGAGTTTAAAAAGCGGTTCTGAGCCATAGGCTATGGTTGCTACCTCGGACATAGCCATAGAGTTAATTGACCAGGCTAATCGCGATTTCGCGTCAAATTCAGCCTGAATAAGGCTATCTGGGAGTCTGGGTAGCTTTTCACCAAACTGCTCCATAGCACAGTCCGGTTTGAGTTTGCCAGCTGAGAAGGTGTTTGGCAAGTCTTCCCACAATTCTCCGGCTGAGGGGAGCAACGGAGATGTGGGATCTGCTTCCTTCAATTGAAGCATGGGTTCCCCCTTCTGGGCCGCTGGGATGGTAGACCTCGCGATCTTTGTCAGGAACGGGAGCGGGGTACTCTCATCCATTGTGAAAATGGTAAAGGGACTCTTAAAAGGTTGTATCTTGGTATTAGAACAATCCATGTCCTCTAAACACCTGAGCCATTCTCTCTGAGCCTGGTCTCGTGAATAGAGGACTGTCTCCTTTGGTACCCTATCATCCCGAACCATGGCTGAAGCTGTAAGCCTTGCGTAGCCTATGAACGGAGGCTGGAGGTCTTCCGGGTAGAACTCGAAGTCCTCTATCCTTCGAGTTCCAAATTCCGGTATAGAAATGAGACCGTCTTGGAAGGGGGCGTATGACGCTACTCTCCATGGATTGTTCATCGAGAACGGAGGTAGCGAGTCATACGGAGGAAGCTGAGTTCCACTCGTATTGGAAAGTGGAGGAGAGGCTAGAGGGGCTTCTCTCAGTCCGGCTATAATGGAGTCCTGGGAAGTAATCCTATCCGACAAACGAGAGATCATTTGTTCCATGCTACTCTTTAGGGACCCAACCAGGTCGCCCACCTGTTGCAACAGGCCAGCATTGGAGTCCAAGGCCGGAGCTGCTGCGGAGGTGGAGGGGTGGCTCTGAATCGGAACCAAGGGTAGCGGAACTGGTGACTCTGCCGGAGTGCGAGCTCTCTCTCTGGAGGATTTACTCCTCGAGGACTTAGAGCCGGAGCTAGAAGCTTTAGACCTGTCTGCTCCGGGATTCCCAGCCGGAGACTTACGCGAGGAGGATGACGCCGAAGTCGTCTTCTTAGACGACGACGACGTCTTAGTCAAGGATTTCACTGCTTGACCCTTGACCTTAGGTCTAACCGAAGCGTCAGGAGGAGTATACAATTCATCACCTGTAAAGCCTTGGAAGGATGGAGAGGTTGCAGGAGTAGAAGAAACAGTTACGCCCAAGGGTGACCCTTGGGTGTCCACCTTACCTACCTCGACCAACAGGTCGTCAACACCTACCATAGGTTCCACATTAATATCTAAAGTCGCGACGTCTGTGGAGATATCCTGGTCTTGGTCAGTTAATGAGGCAGCCAGCTGTTGTTGGATGAAGGCGATAGTCGGGGCCGCCTCTACTGGGTCGACGTATCCTGTCGCCTTGCCTCCGGGGAAGATTAACAGCGCCAACCGCTTCTCTAAGATGTAGGGCATACCCTTGGCGGCGTTCTTCCCAAAACCGCCGACCCAGGCCCGCAGGGTTGCCAGTGCGGTATCCCTCACTGCCGGCGCCTGGAAGAGAGGGCGTAGATTAGATTTAAGAATCACTTAAAACTAAAACTTAAAGTATAACTTAAACTTAGATGCCTTAAGTTAAAGTGAATGATGAAAACTTAAGCACTAAAACAGAAGCGGAGCAGCTACCGGAGATGGAATACTTACCCCTTCTAAAAGCTGGCTCACCAGATCGTAACATATGGTACACGTCTCATGGTACCAGACCTGGATGTCCCCGTGCAGAGTCGCGCATGGAGCATGGGACCGGCAAACTTCGTGTCCACATGGGTCCTGAAGTGTGGCGGCGCATCCCGGATGCTCACAGTTGGTGGCCTGTAAGTGGGAAGACACATGAGTATCTTAAAGAATATCACTTACAGGCTAAAGGACAGAAGAACTCCGTTGCATGCCGGAGCTCGGAAAAAATTTGGGCATAACCCCCCCCTGCTTCGCCTGAATAGGCTATAATTCCCGGAGAGATCCGGTAAGGCACGTAAGGGAGGGGGTGGGGGGGAAGGTTTTAAGGTACTTAAGATAAACTTATAGTTAATCTAATAACACTTAAACCTAAAACTCAAACGAACCGGACCAAGTCCAGTGCGTAGCGGAGTGTAGTAACTCAGCAATACGGAAAGGTTAGCAGGGACCCACTGTATGTTCCGATCCACTCTACTGGGTGGACAAACATCTTTCCGCTGGATGCCAGGACTCCGATCAGGAAAGGAGCCCTAGTAAGGTGGGAAAGAGCGAGAAGACATACAGGCTCGAGCGAACACGGAGCGACAAGGAAGCAACGGATGGGGGGAAAGGGAAAGGCCAGTACCCCCCACCACATTACCACCCGGCCGGACCGAGAAGCCGGAGAGGTCGAATCCAGTCTGGGTCTGTCCCGTCTCCCTGGCCCCTCCGCCTGGGGGGAGAGAGGGAAGCAGGCTCGGGTATGGGAGCGAGCATGGGCAGACCGACCCACCCTCCCCCGACTCTATGGAAGAGCGGGAGGGGGGGGGAAGGTGACTGGGCAGGCGTCTGGCTGTCTCGTGATCGCGTAGTGACCACGAGGCGGTGAGACCAAAACAAAACAACTAAGCCTAGGACAAACCAACTGATCAGAGAGATGCTATCGGGAAGCAACTGAACTGAAAAGCAGTAGCATAAAGGCCCACTGGGCCAAAACCAACTGATCAGAGAGATGCTATAGGGAAGCAACCGAACTGATGAGCGGTAGTATAGGCTCAATGAGCCAGGACCTAGGCTAAGCCAGACGCCTAACTAACCTAACCATAACAAAATACATGGTACAATTAAAATTAAAAGAAAGAAAACAATATAGTAGGAGAAAAAATCCAGGAGTGTACGACTAACCCGAAGGAAAGTCTACCACTCAAAGCTAGTCAGAGGCCGATACTAAGAGCCGGGACTAGGGTCTGGAAAGAAGAAGCCTACATAAGGTAAAAGACATGCATGCATGACAAACCTGAGTAGACAGTACCCTAAGTAAAACGGATAATTAATATAGAGCGTACATAGATAAGGGGATGTTCTAGGTATGGGAGACCAAGAACGAACCCACCACGAGGCAGAACCATGCTGCCATGCTTCCGACCCAGAGTTCGTATTTATACCTAAAAAACGGCAAATACTGACTCAGGGCCGGAAAAAACCAACTAACCATAAATACTGAGTACTTAACTTAGCTGCTGCGATAGCTGCACGCTCCATTATAGATAAATCCAACGAAAGGGCACAAAAAAACACAGAGAGAAAAATAGCACGTGTGACTCGTGTGCGCTAACTGAAAAGGATGGCCACCAGAGGCGCAGCAGTCGGCAGCATGGGATGGAGTAGTAGTAGTACGAGCTGCTCACTCTGTGGGTCGGCTCTCCTCATGGAGGGTTTTTGTAGTGGGAGATTTCTATTGGCATTTGGCTCGTGGTAGTGGTCTCACTCGCCTAGTGTTCATACCGACACCCTCTTGGAGGGTGAGCGAGTCAGTTATACTGACCTTTTTCTTTATTTTATTTATTCTCTGGTATGTGTTAGTACATTTACCCTAGAAATAATAGATTAAAGGATATTTCGCGCAGCGACACGAGCTGAGCCCAGAAAAGAACACATTACGAATATGAAACAATCAATTTCAAGATAGAACAAATACAGCTCAGTCATGGAAACGTTTGGGTTTAAAACGTTCCCGCTCACTGCATTGTAATATTGGCGAGTTTTTCAGTTGACGATGTAGATGATTAAGAACTTGTTTATCAATATATTATAAAATGAGATGCATCCCTGGTGAGTGTTCTATCCTGATGCTGTACAGTAATCATTGAACCCTTTTTTGATACCACTGTTCCCGGAATTGGACAAAAAGGTGTATCCAACTTGTTGTGGACAGTTTTATTAGTACTTAGTCACCTGGATTGAACCTACATGGTTTAGCTCTTCTGTGACTGTTTGCATACTGCTTATTCTTAGCCTTTGCCGTGGTATCTCTTTTCCTGATGCTTATATCCCTTGACTTTGTGATAATCTGGGGCAATTTTGTTTTCATTTTTCTGTTGAACATGAGTTCTCCTGGGGAGACACCTGTGCTGGGGTGTGGCTGTGATGATAATTCAAAAGAAATTTGCTAATATCCAACTTCCACTTTTGACCTTGAGTATTCGAGGTTTTGATTGCCTTCACAAGGGCTTCATAAAAGCTTCAGCAGTAGCATTTGACATGGGGTGAAATGGCATAATTTTTTTATGCCTGAATCCATAGTTATGAGAAAACAAGACCATTAAATGAAGCACCATTGTCTATTTTAATAACACTGGATATTCCAAACAAGCCAAAAATATTTTCAAGCTTGACAGTTACTTTATGTCTTAATGTTCATTAATTTCTCAATGACAGGATAACGATTATAGTTATCTATGACAACCATGAAGTATTCTCCAGTAGGGAAGGGGCCACAAAAATCCATTGAGACTTCATCCCACGGTTTCTTAGATAAAGGGCTCGGTTTAATTGGATCAGGAACTGTTTGAGGAGACACTGACATGCCTGAAAGGCATGATTTGCATTTTTCTTCAACAAATTTGTCCATATATGGGAACCAAAGAGTTTCTCTTAACAATGACTTGCATTTTACTTAACCTTGGTGTCCTTCATGAGCTAATTCAATAACATGACGTTTTAATGTTTCTGGAATGCAAAGTCATTTACCATGTAACAGAATATTCCCACTGTCCATAGATATAACTGATAATTCATCACACACTTGTTGATATCGTTGGTAAACTTCATCCATTTTAAATTTTTGTTTTGACCATGAATTTCTTTTGAATGGCACTTGTAGCACATTTAAGAACACAATCCTCCTGCGTTGCCTTTGCAGCATCTGCAAGAGTTAATGAACCAGGTACTGATGAGTATGCAATGAATTTCACAGATTGTTCCAACGCCTTATACTTACCCCGAACTACTTTCTTAGGAGAATCCTGGATGTCAATCCGGTACCGACCAGAAAAAACTGGTTATATCCTCCCGACCCCCAGCCAGGTTTGCCCCAGGGTCGAAGATCATGACCTCTGACCTCCAGTCCTTTCGTGGTCATTGTAGCATTCACACGCTTCAGCTTGTCGTCCGTTACTGGCCCATTTCCCTGTGTGTGGATGTTGCCCGTGCGTGTGTTGGTGTCGGTTTTAAGTTGGAGGCTTCTTTTTTATGGCGTTGCCCTGGTCTTGAGGGCAGAGCGCGTGGGGCTTTTCTCTCTCCAGTGAAGATAGATCCCCACACTTTATTTAACAAGTGGTGGGCCACCATTTTTTTGCATGGGACCGCGTGTGGTGAGTTTGCTGCATGGACAGAACATCATGGGATCTGGCATCGACAAGGAGGAAGAGAAAGCCTTGATCCCCCTCCAAGAAGTCTTCCTCGGAAGTGCCGTGCTCACCCGTGCTTGTGATTCCCATGACAGTCCCACAAGTGGGGTGCGCCGCTGCCCTGTCGAACCTCTTCCCCTGTCGACCTCTCCCTCTGATGGAGTCCCTCATAAGAAGGGGTGCAGGGCGGAGAAGAGGCGTCGTGCTTCATGGAGTTGAGCACGTACAGCTCTTTCTTTGCCTGGAATGGAGAGGTTGGGATAGGTGCGGTAGCCGACGTGACGGGGCTCGCAGTCGATGACGGTATGCTCCGCTCCCGATCGGATGGTCTGCTCCGCTCACCCGGTCAGACTGTCTACTCCGCTCACCTGGTCGGACGGTCCGCTCCGCTCTCCCAGTTGGCTGATCCACTCCGCTCTCCCCGTCGGGCAGCACACTACGCTCTACCTGTTGGGCAGTTGCTCCGCTCTCCCTGTTGGACGGCCGCTCCGCTCTCCCTGTCAGACGGCCCGCTCTGCTCTCCTCGTCGAACGGCCCGCTCCACTCTCCCTGTTGGACGGCCTGCTCCACTCTCCCTAACGGACGGCCCGCTCCGCTCTCCCTGTTGGACGGCCACTCCGCTCCTCCTGTCCGATGGCCCACTCCGCTCTCCATGTCCGACGGCCCGCTCCACTCTCCCTGTCCGACGGCCCGCTCCACTCCCCATCAGATTGGCCTGCTCCACTCTCACAGTTGGAAAGCCTGCTCCGCTCCCCCAGGTTGGACGGTCCACTAAGCGTTCCCCCTTGCTCGTGGTTCCTTGAGAGTCCCTTGAGAGGGTGGTGCCACTGCCCAGTTGGCCTTTCCCCTGCATGCTCCACCTGCCAGTGGGACTCCTATGATGGCTCTGTGGGTAGAGCCTGCGACTCCGCTTCCAGCGAGGCTCCTGCTTCTGCTGGTAGCCTCCAGAGTGAGGCGTCTAGCCGCTCCGGAGTACACCCCATCCCCCACGGTAGGGCCTGCTCGGTCTTGAAGGGCGGCGATGATGAGTCATTCCTGACCACTAAACTGCTAACCCAATGGATGAACTGGGTCCTGAGGGGAAGAGAGAGAGTTCTCACTTGCCTCCCGAGGGGCTTCCTTGACAGGGAGGTGAAGGCCTTCCAGAACGCTCCAGTGTCGGGCGAATCCCTTTTCCCGATCACCTGGTAGAAGAAGCCATTGAATAGTGGAGGAAGGCGAACCAGGACTCCATCGTCTACAAGGTGTTGTCCTCAGGTAGGCAACTGGTGCCAAGACGAAGTATCGAGTCACAGAAGCTGAGACAAGTACCCAGGCTGGGGAGGGGCCCCCCCCTCGGCTATGTCAGAATCATCTGCAGGAGGCTGGGACCATCAGGGAAAACAGCCCTCCTCCAGGACCGCTTAAGCCTCCCCTCCTCTTTTAGAGCCAGGTCCGCGCCCTCTCGCAGAAGTAAAGGCAGCAGCTTACCTAGGAGGAAGTAAGAGGCAAGGTCTACTACCCGACTTGATGCCTCGGGTGGGGGGTTGCCTCTCCAATCATTGGCAGGACTGGGAGGATCTCAGGGCTGATCCCTGGACTGTCCAGGTCCTCAGGGACGGTTACCGGATCCCCTTCCGAGATGTAAACCTCCCCTGACAGGGGGGAGCCGGACAGCGGGGCATTCAGCCCCCGGACCCCTCGCTCTGTGCTGGCGGCCTTGAGGGAAGGGGACTACATGCTGTCCCTGGACCTCAAGGATGCATACTTCCAGATCCCAGTACACCCCTTCAGCAGGAAATACCTCTGCGTTAAGGCGGGAGGAATTGACATACCAGTTCAGGACCCTCTGTTTCGGCCTGTCCATGGTGCCACAGGTATTCACAAGGATATTCTCCCTCATGTCCATCTGGGCCCACAAGAATGACATGCGTCTCCTGCGGTACCCTGACTATTGGCTACTCCTTTCTTCCTCAAAGGATCTCTTGAAGGAGGAGAGGGATGAACTCCTGAACCTCTGCGCTCGTCTAGGTATCGTCCTGAACTGGGAGAAGTTGCACCTGGAGACTAACGACAGGATGGTGTACTTTGGGAATGGATCTAGATACTGTAAGAGTCAGGGCGTTCCTGTCGGAGGAACGAATATCCAACTTCAAGGACGTGGTGACCCCCTTCCTGACAGACACGGCCTGCAGCTCGAGAGTGGCAGAGGCTTATAGGCCACCTCATCTCCCTGGAGTAGCTAGTACTCCAGGGAAAGCTGAAGATGTGGCCCATCCAGTGGAACTTGAAGGACAAGTGGGCCTCGGACAGGAAGAACCCATGGTAGATGATAGCTCCCTCTCAGCTAATGGCAGAGGCCCTTCGCTGGTGGCTAGATGACACGAACCTACGGCTGGGGGTTCCGCTAGCGGATGTCCCTCCGGAGACGCTCTTAGTCACGGACACATCGAGGGAGGGCTGGGGAGCCCACCTATAGACAGAAAAGGGGGGTGGGGGGTGTTGGTCGGAACAGGAGTGTGAACTCCATATCAACATCCTGGAGCTCCTGGCCATCCTCAAAGTGCTCAAAGTCTTCGAAACCAGCCTGAGAAACAAGTGAGTGGCAGTCATGTGCGACAACGCCACCGTCGTTGCTTATATAAAAAAGCAGGGGGTTCTGAGATTGTGACCCCTGTGCCCCTGGCGAGCACCATTCTAGAGTGGGCGGAGATCACCGGGATCTCTCTCTCAGCGAGGTTCATTCTGGGAAAAAGGAATGTGATTGCCGACGGACTCAGCAGGCAAGGCCAGGTCCTAGGGGCAAAATGGTCCCTACACCCAGCAGTAGCAGGCGAGTTGATTGGGAGGTGGGGCTCCCCCTCCAAGGACTTGTTCGCAACGAGCCTGAAACGCAAGTTCCAGGTGTTCTGCTCCCCGGTCCTGGACCCAGAAGTGGTGTGGGAAGATGCATTCCAGCACCCCTGGGACGGGCTAGACCTCTACGCTTTTCCCCCTTTCGGAGTCCTTACACAGGTCCTCAATCGACTCTGGACCTCCAAAGAAGGTTACCAAGCAAAGTGGAAGCTCTTCGGGGCCTGGTGCAAGGGACAGAACTTGGACCCCTTATGAACCAAGATTCCCCACATCGCAGAATTCCTGTCCATCATGTATAAAACTTTACGTAACAGCTAATTTAAAATGGTGCAAACATTACGACAATCAGACGAACAAATTTATGATTTTTTCTAAGAGTTACCGCGCGGACGTAAGGAAAAAGTTTTTTCATAAATTCACCATCGTTTTTTGACCATCACGGTCGAGTCAAAATTGACCAAAGGTTGAAATTTTGGCACTTATCGTTATTTATATGAAAATATTTCAAAACTGATAAAAGCTACAACCTTGGGTTGTTTGTTTGTTGGATTCTACATGAAACTGCGCACATTTTCATATACAAAACTTTATGTAACGGCTAATTTAAATTGGTGCAAACATTACGAGAATCGGACGAAAAAATTTCTGATTTTTTTCGGAAGAGTTACCGCGCGGACATAAGGAAAAAGTTTTTTCATAAATTCACCATAAATCGAAATAGTATTGTGCTAGAGACTTCCAATTTGTTGGAAAATAAAGGTAAATGATTGAATAACTGGAATGCAAGAGTTTTAGCTTACAATTGCGTTTTTCAACCATTTCGGTAGAGTCAAAGTTGACCGAAGGTTGATATTTTGGCACTTATTGTTATTTATATAAAAATATTTCAAAACAGATAAAAGCTACAAGCTTAAGTTATTTATTGTTGTATTCTACATGAAATTGCGCACATTTTCATATATAAATCTTTATTTAACGGCTAATATAAAACTGTGCAAACATTACGACAATCGGACGAAAAAATTTATGATTTTTTTGGCAGTTACCATGTGGACATAGGAAAAAGTTTTTTTCTAAAATTCACCATAAATCGAAATATTGTGCTAGAGACTTCCAATTTGTTGAAAAATGAAGGTAAATGATTGAGTATTACTAGAATGTAAGAGTTTTAGCTTACAATTGCAGTTTTTGACCTTTTCGGTCGAGTCAAAATTGACCGAAGGTTGAAATTTTGGCACTTATCGTTATTTATATAAAAATATTTCAAAACTGATAAAAGCTACATTCATGGGTTGTTTATAGTTGTATTCTACATGAAATTGCACAAATTTTCCATATATAAAACTTTATGTAACGGCTAATATAAAACTGCAAATATTACGACAATCGGACAAAAAAATTTCTGATTTTTTCGGAAGAGTTACTGCGCGGACGTAAGGAAAAAGTTTTTTTCATAAATTCACGATAAATCGGAATATTGTGCTGGAGACTTCCTATTTGTTGTAAAATGAAGGTAAATGATTGAATATTACTAGAATATAATAGTTTTAGCTTACAATTGTGTTTTTCGACCATTTCGGTAGTCAAAGTTGACTGAAGGTTGAAATTTTGGCACTTACCGTTATTTATATGAAAATGTTTCAAAATTGATAAAAGCTACAACCATGAGTTGTTTATTGCTGTATTCTACATGAAATTGCGCAGATTTTCATATATAAAACTCTATGTAATGGCTAATATAAAATGGTGCAAAAATTATGTCAAAGTGACGAAATAATTTCTGAGATGTGTCGCTGATGCTTTTTAGTGCGAGAAGAAAGAAATTCGCGCTTGCGCGCCTGGGTAACGATTGTAAACAAAACAACAGCTTGATCCGTGAACTCCCAGCATCCCCCAAGGCGCGTGATTCAAAAGTTTTCGCCTTGTAGACCTATAATTATTTTCCCGCAAATTTTTTAAAAACTTTTTTTTTTTTTGACGTTTCGTACGTCGGTTTGGCACCCGAAAGACAATTTTCGTCGACGTTTAATACGTCCAATCGGCTTTAAAGGGTTAAGGTCTTATTTAGTGTTCAGCCTCTAGAAGTAAGCATTTATTAGCATTTTAGAGATCGTGCCAATCTTACGCAAAACTTCCCTTTGCGTGAGGGGTATGGAATCTGACCTCACTTAAGTTTGGGGTATTACTGTATAATAAATTATCATTTTAAAACAATTTAAAATTATTTCAAACAGAAATACATGCCAAACCATCCCAAAACCCACCAAGTCATCTTTTAGCAACTAATTTTACACCCTTATAGCATAGCCATTTTCTTTCATAGTAGTAGTTTTTTTTTGTGTGATGAATCTTATGTATTAATATAAACAAACACCTACCTGTAAAATAAGATAAAAACACTTATAACTTCCTGTTTTGAAAGTTCAAATACTAAATATATGTCTTAAATGACTATCCTATTACTGTATTAATTGTTTAGATTATATTATTAATATAATTTCAAAGTCATCTTAAACTTTTTACCATTAAAAATATTTATGCACAGCCAATAACAGAGAGAGAGAGAGAGAGAGAGAGAGAGAGAGAGAGAGAGAGAGAGAGAGAGAGAAGAGAGAGAACTGGCAACATCATATATTTGACCATCAAGAGTGAAATTATGAATTATTTCTGAGACAGAATAATAGTGAAAAGAGAGAGAGAGAGAGAGAGAGAGAGAGAGAGAGAGAGAGAGACTCCTCGACTCCTTGACTCCTTGCTCTGCCAATACTTATATATCAAACTGTCATTTACTCCCTTCCTCCTTTCTCAAAGTGGATAAAAAGACTGAGAATTGCTGTTTCTTTTAACAATCTTATTAATCTCAAAACCTGACCATAGTGTGATTGGAAAATTTTGAAGTAATAAAAGTACACACGTATGTAAGATGTGTATTAAAAAATTCTTTTATGACAGGAGCTTTCTTCTACTTGATCAGTAGACCTCATCAGCCGTACTGATTTTTCCTTTTTAAAAATAAGGGAGATAACAACAAAAACAAACTATCCCAATCATGTTATTCCCTCGTTCAAATGTTGTCTGGCCAAAAGACAAGCCGCATCGGCACCTACAATGGAGCCTCTTCCTTCCAATGCCTGGGCGGGAGAAAGAGAGACAACCTTGGCAGTAGGAGTGGTGCAAGCAACATCTGTACTAATATTTATAGTTTTAAGAATCAAATAATTTATAAATGCATCCTCCTGAGTAATTGATTTGTTAAACTCAAACACATTTAAAATATTAATAAGACCCCCTTCAACTACTCTGCGTCTACCTACATTATTATATTTGTAGATTACTATCGCTCCTTCCCAGTCAATTACATGCCCTAACTCTAACGTGTGTCTGGCAACTGAACTATATTTCGATCCCATCCTACACGATCGCTTACACCGGAGGACAGTTAAGAGGTGGGCGTCCTTTTTGAGGTGCAAGAATCAACTTTAATTCCTGAAAAGATGTGAAGAGGAGTTGGTGATGCATAAGACATTTGGTTCCATGGTGGCCTCCTCTTTTAGTGGAGAGGCTGTCTTGGATTTTCAGCGCTTGTATCCGAAGAAGAATGGGCCAGATATCCTCCTGTAGAGGAGTTGTACATTTACTTATTTTAATGGATAAATCAGACACATTATGTAGAAACTCACCACGGTTAAGGTTTTTAGGGAGGGTCTGAGTTTAAATCTATCTTCACTGGTTTTAACAACTGAAGAAAAAGAAGCCTTGTGTTTAGGGTTCAATTTTTTCATGGGTTCTGGGGGTAACTTTTTAGTTGAAGCATTAAGCATTATTAATTGGTTCAGATATCAAAATCAAGATTCTAAAATTAATTTTTTAAAGGGGTGTTCGGTTGTTATTATGAACATAGATGATGACAACAATAGGATTTTTATACATTCAACTTCCCTGCCAGATATATACTTAGCTATAGACTCCGTCGTCTCCGACAGAATTTCAAATTTCGCGGCACACGCTACAGGTAGGTCAGGTGATCTACCGCCCTGCCCTGGGTGGCAGGACTAGGAACCATCCCCGTTTTCTAATCAGAATTCTTCTGTCGCCCGGACCATCAACATTGTTGTTGGTTCCTCTCGATTGGTTTTTCTTTTTTCACCGGCAATTGATCTTCTTGACCGACTTTTGGTGACGTATCTGGATTGTTGGATTGGCATACGCTTTTGTGGACTGTTTTGTGGACTTGATTTTGGATTTTTCTTTAAATATGTCTGACTCTGGTATGGTTGTGAGACGTTGTGTGAATGTAGGCTGTAAGGTGAGGTTGCCGAAAGCTTCGGTAGACCCTCACACGGTATGCAAGAGGTGCAGGGAGTATGAATGTTCTTTTACTAATACTTGTAAAGAATGTGAGAACTTGAGTGAGAACGAATGGAAGAATCTAACTAATTATTTAAAAAAGTTAGAAAGAGAAAGAGTGAGGAAGGCTTCTCATAGAAGTTTAAGTAGTTCTAGATCTGAACTAATTCCAAGCTTGGGATCTTCCCCAAGGGTAAGTATTGCTACTTCTCCTTCCATTGCAGCCCCTTCTCCTATTGCAGAACCTGTAGATCCAGCGAAAGAACTTGCAGATCTAAAAGCAGCCTTCAAAGTGATGGAAAACAAAATGGCTGCCATACAAGGTAAGGCTAGTGATTTGTCAGTGGACAGTGATATGAGTGTCCCCAGTGTAGTGGAGGGGGCATCTGGTCGGCTCAGCAACGCTCCTAGGTCTAGACCTCTTCCAAGCTCACATGCCCAGAGGAGAAGAATGTCGAAAGCCGAAAGGAGGTTGTGGAGAATCCCCACCGATCAGGTGTCCCTTCGGCGGTTTCTGTGACACCCCAGACTGCCAAGGACCGCTATTGTAAAAGCGTCCTAAGTAAGTGTTTCTCGTCGTCCTGGGGGGATACTTCATCACCGAGACGTGATTGGAGAGATTCCGATCGATCTCGGCCTCTCAAGAGGAGTTGGAGGGCGCCGACTATTGACTCGAGCCCTGAAAACTTCCCTGAGGAGTCTCCATCGGGAGTTAAGAAGGCAAGAAGAGCCATTCTTTCAACCAGAGTGAGAAGGAGGCAGGAGGTGGAGGCTATGGACTCCTCCCCTCCTCCTTCCCCTCCTCCCGAAGAGGATAAAGAGGAGGCTACTAAGAGGTTCATGATGGCGATGCAGGAACAGATTTCGTCGTTTGTAGGAGTCCTGTCAAAGGAGCCTCCTAGAAGGAAAGACACTTCCCTTCCTATTAAAAGATCCTCCAGACGTATGGAGGTATCTACCTCCAGGATCGATACTCCTACCCGAGGTGAGGTTTCCGGTACGAACCTGGGATGAAAACATCAGACGTCTGGCACCGGCCAGGAGTGAGGAGTCACCCAGGAGGCAGGAGCCAAGAACCAGGAGATGAGGAGTCAACCAGGAGGCAGGAGCCCAGAGCCAAGAGTGTGGAGGCATCCAGGCAAGAGGCAAGAGCCAGGAGGCAAGAGCCAGGAGGCAAGAGGCAGGAGGCAGGAGCCAAGAGGCAAGAGCAGGAGCCAGGAGCCAGGAGCAGGAGGCAGGAGCCAGGAGTCCGGAGTCAGGAGTCCGGAGTCAGGAGCAGGAGTCCGGAGTCAGGAGGCAGGAGTCAGTAGTCAGGAGGCAGGAGTCAGGAGCCAGGAGGCAGGAGTCAGGAGGCAAGAGTCAAGAGCCAGGAGTCAAGAGTCGGGGACTCGTTCCTGGAGGTTATGACTCTTCGCCAAATAGGAGCTCCTCTCCTTCAGAACATAGAGGTCTTGGAAGGACTCTCCCTCAAAACGTGAACTTTCTCCTTAGTCTGATCGAGGGTTAGACGAGTTGTCTGACGACGAACCTCCTGCTAATGAGGGACTTTCTAGTTACAAAGTCTTGGCCTCATTACTACTACAAGAGTTTGGAGATTCTCTTAGTCCTGCGGCTCCTCCTTCTCCTCGTTCGCTCTTTTCGAGCTCAGCTACGGCTAAATCGTCGGCCTTCTTGAAAATGAAGCCTGCGATATCAATGAAGAAGGCGCTCCATTCTTTAGATTCTTGGATGGACAAGAAGAAGGAGTTAGGAAAGACGGTATTCTGCATGCCTCCTTCCAGATTGCACAAGGGAAGAGAGGTATTTGGTATGGGACAGGAGAGACTATGGGTCTTTCTCTACCTGCCTCTGCAGATGCCGACTTTGCCAATTTAGTGGAGGCCTCTAGACGTCACTCCTTAGGATCGGTCAGAGCGACGTGGAGCACTTCAGAGTTGAACCACTTTCTAAAGGGACTTTTTGTCACTTTAGAGGTGTTCAACTTTCTGGATTGGTCACTCGGAGTTCTGGCCAACAAATCTAAGGATCCGGAGTTTCTGAAGAACCCAGAAATTCTCCATAGCGTCCTGTCCTGCATGGACAAGGCAGTACAGGACTTGGTTTCGGGTGAAGTGGCTTCACTTTTTGGTGCTGGTCTCCTGAAAAAGAGATCAGTGTATGGTTCCCTTTTATCGAAAGGGGTTTCTCCGAGCCAGAGGACTGCCTTACTGTTCGCCCCTCTATCAGATCATCTGTTTCCTTCTCAGTTAGTCAAGGATATATCTCGCTCACTAACTGAGAAGGCGACACAAGACCTACTTACGCAAACGTCCAAGAAAGGACGACCGTAGTGGCGACGGTTAAGAAGGAATCTCGTCCTACTCAGCAGCCCTTTCGTGGAGGTGCAGCGGCTCGTCCCCCTGCCAGAAAGAAGAGCTCTGAAAAGAGAGGAAGGTCTTCATTTAGGCCCTTCAAGAAATCGAAGTGACTTGTTGCTCCTCCAAGCACCAGTGGGCGCCAGACTCCTGAACTTTGCAGGAGTATGGGCACAAAGGGGAGCCGACCTCCTTGGTCAGTGTCGGTCCTGGAGAAGGGATATGTAATCCCCTTCGACGACAGCCCGCCCCTAACATCTACGCCTCGGGAACTGTCAGCGAGGTACAGAGACCCGTTAATGCGAAAGACTCTCCTTCAAATGGTGGAGCAAATGTGGGAAAAAGAGGCCATCGAACTTGTGCAGGATCCACACTCCCCGGGATTTTACAATCACCTTTTTCTAGTACCAAAGGCATCGGGGGGGTGGAGGCCAGTTCTGGACGTAAGCGCTCTGAATCGCTTCGTACAGAAAAAGAAGTTTCGTATGGAAACGTCCGCCTCTGTAATGTCGGCGCTTCGCCCAGGAGATTGGATGGTCTCTCTGGACCTGCAAGACGCCTATTTCCACGTTCCCATTCACCATTTGTCAAAGAAATATCTTCGCTTTGTGATAGGAGACAAGATCTTTCAGTTCAGGGCTCTGTGCTTCGGACTGTCTACAGCCCCACAAGTATTCACCAACCTGATGGCGAATGTAGCAAGATGGCTTCACCTAGAGGGGATAAACATCTCCCTCTACTTGGACGACTGGCTGATCAGGGCCAAGTCGAAGAGTCAGTGCTTGGAGGACTTAGAAGTAACAAGGAACATGATAGATTCGCTAGGGTTGCTCGTCAACCTCGAGAAGTCACAACTGATCCCCAGCCAGAACTTGGTCTATCTGGGGAATTCAGATGGATTCTCGGGGTTTTCGGGTATATCCTTCGCGAGAAAGAATCGCTCGAGGTTTGTCGAGAATCCCGAGCTTCTTAGAAAGAAAGAACAGCTCAGCGAGGGATTACCTGAGCCTTCTAGGGACCCTGTCCTCATTGGAAAAGTTCTTCTCGCTAGGGAGACTTCACCTCCGCCCTCTTCAGTTTTTCCTCAAAGAGGTGTGGAGTTGGAAGACGGGTCAACTCTCGGACGTCTTCCAACTTCCACAAAGAAGTAAAAGATCATATGAAGTGGTGGATCCCTCAGCTTCAAAAGAACGAAGGCATATCGCTTGCCCTACAGAACCCAGACCAAGTGTTGTTTACCGACGCTTCGGAGTCGGGATGGGGAGCGACGCTGGGAGCAAGGGAGGTGTCAGGCACCTGGACAAAGGAACAGGTGTCCTGGCACATCAATTGCAAGGAACTTGTGGCCATACACCTAGCCTTAAAGTTCTTCGAACAGATAGTCAGAGACGGGGTGATACAGATAAACTCAGACAACACCACGGCTCTGGCTTACATACGCAAGCAAGGAGGCACGCACTCTTTCTCCCTCTATCAGTTGACAAGACACCTGTTAACCTGGACGGAAGAAAGAGGCATAACTCTCCTCACAAGGTTTGTTCAAGGGATCAAGAATGTGAGAGCGGACAGACTGAGCAGGAGAAACCAGGTCCTTCCCACAGAATGGACTCTTCACGAAGAAGTGTGTCGAAGTCTTTGGTCCCTGTGGGGGAGACCTCACATAGACCTGTTTGCGACGTTCCTCTCCAAAAGAATAGAGACCTTTTGCTCTCTAGTAGAAGATCCGAGAGCCTTCGCAATAGACGCGTTTCTCATGGATTGGTCGGGTGTGGACGCTTACGCCTTTCCCCCATTCAAAATCCTGGGGGAAGTGCTCAGGAAGTTCGTAGCTTCGAAGAGCACGAAGTTGATACTCATAGCCCCATTTTGGCCAGCCCAGGAATGGTTCACGGAGGTACTGGAGTGGATAGTGGACTCCCCAGATCGCTTCCAAACAGACACGATCTACTCAGACAACCCCACTTCGAGAGGTTTCATCACAACCTCCCAGGTCTCGCTCTGACTGCCTTTCGACTATCGAAAGACTTGTCAGAGCGAGAGGCTTTTCTCGCAAGGCTGCGGGCTCTATCGCTAGAGCCCGCAGAGCTTCGACGAGAAGAGTATACCAGTCGAAGTGGGAAGTCTTTAGGAGGTGGTGTAAGGGTCAGAAGCTGTCCTCCTCCAGTACCTCTATAGTGAATATTGCCGATTTCCTCCTCTTTCTGAGAGAGGAATCACACCTATCTGTCTCGACAATAAAAGGATACCGAAGCATGCTGTCTTCAGTATTCAGGAATCGAGGCCTGGACATTGCTAACGACAAAGATCTACACGATCTAATTAGATCTTTTGAGACTTCGAAAGCAGCTACTCCTAGAACACCTAGTTGGAATCTAGACGTGGTCCTGAAATTCCTCTCATCGGATAAATTCGAACCTTTACATCTCGCGTCCTTCCGCGACGTCACTAGGAAATGCTTGTTCCTGGTGGCTCTCGCTACAGCCAAGAGGACGAGCGAATTACACGCTCTGGGATTCCACGGTGGGGTTCAAAGGAGATGCTGCCATCTGTTTCTTTCCAGACAATGTTTCTGGCAAAAGAACGAAAACCCATCAAAGCCTTGGCCCAGAAGTTTTGAGGTAAAAGGCCTATCTAACCTGGTAGGCAGAGAGATAGAGAGATCTCTCTGTCCAGTGAGAGCTCTTAAATACTATTTAGAGAGGAAGAGGCAGATGGGAGACTTTTCAACAAGGTCTTTGGTGTGCAGTGAAGAACCCCAAACGACTCATGTCCAAGAACGCCTTGGCTTTCTTTGTGAGAAGCGTTATTACGGACGCTCACAAGAACTGCTCTCGGAGGAATACTTCGGTCTTCTAAAGGTCAAGACGCATGAAGTAAGAGCAGTAGCAACGTCTTTGGCGTTCCAAAAGAATATGTCTCTGAAGAATATCATTGAGACTACATATTGGAGGTGCAATTCAGTGTTTGCATCTCATTATCTGAAGGACGTGAGAGTGACCTATGAGAAGTGCTTCTCGCTAGGTCCTTTTGTATCAGCAGATACAGTACTGGGTCTTGGAGCAAAGACTGATCCTTAATTTTGTGTTTTTATCGTACATAAACCCTCTTGTCAGATATGTGCTTGGTTTTCTAGTAGCAAGCTCACTACTGTCGCACGGGAGCAGAGTGTCATTGCTGGTAGGGGATCAAGGGTATGTATGACTAGTAGGGGAGTACAAAATTTTTTTTTTGTATATTTTGTAATGAAAGTGTAATTATGTTTCGAGTTTTTTGGTTGTTTGTGAGGAGTTCGGGGATAACTCCTTACAATCTTAGAACTAACATGGATGTTAGGATCAGGTGATCGGGATCGGTTTTTGTGCTCCTTGAACAAGGTGTATTGTCATGTTTAGTGGAATACGCACCCAATGACAAAGGCCTTTAGGCTCTGCCGAGTAAGTGGATAAGACCCCATTGCAGACCCACAAGAACTCTTAGCCATAGATCATTATCTCGCTGAGGCTCTTGAGGCTAAGCAGACTCCAAGGCAGTAGCCGCGAAGTCTTCAGCCTAATAAGGTAGGAACCAAGGTTTATAAATACCTACAACATATGTTGTTTACCTGTCTATTTCAGTAGTTAGCTGTCTCTTACCCACCACCAATGGGTGCTAATCAGCTAAGTATATATCTGGCAGGGAAGTTGAATGTATAAAAATGATATTGTCATGTTACAATAAAGTTTTATACATACTTACCTGACAGATATATACGATTAATAGCCCACCCAGCCTCCCCGCAGGAGACAGGTGGAAGAGAAGAATTCTGATTAGAAAACGGGGATGGTTCCTAGTCCTGCCACCCAGGGCAGGGCGGTAGATCACCTGACCTACCTGTAGCGTGTGCCGCGAAATTTGAAATTCTGTCGGAGACGACGGAGTCTATAGCTAAGTATATATCTGTCAGGTAAGTATGTATAAAACTTTATTGTAACATGACAATATCATTTTTAGATTATTGGTTGATGAAAATACATATACAAAGCTTTTATCGATTCCATTGATTAGTGAGATATAGAAAGAATTTAATAGACAGCTTGAGGCTATCAGCAGCCTGGTCAAGGATAGAGATTTGCCTGATACTTTACTTAAAATGGCTCCTGATAAGAATCTGCTCCTTCCATATTTTTATGGCACACCAAAGGCACACAAACTGGGTGCCCATTGAGACCTATAGTGTTAATGTGTGGTCGTCCTCAGTCAAAGTTGGCTAAATGGTAGCTACAGTTTTGAGTAATTTCTTGGGTAAATTCTCCCCCTCTCATTTACATCATTCATCCGACTTTATTGAAAGAATATGGAGTATAGGCCACTGTGAGGGCAAAATTATTAGTTTAGATATTAATGCATTATTGACAAATGTCTCATTAGATTTTGTTTTAAACAAACTCAAGGAAAAAGAAGGGAGGGTACCTTTAATCCACAAATTCCTTTTGACATTTTAATTGATTTGATTGAGCTTTGTGTCAGCTCAACATTGGCAGGGTTACCGACAAAACTTTGGAATAGCTATGGGGTCACCATTGTCTCTGGTGGGCTAATTTGTGCTTGGAATTATTTGAAACTGATTTAGTTAGCCATTGTCCTGAGGACATTAAGAAGCCTTTTTTATGGGTCAGATATGTTGATGATATTTTTTTTAATTTATAAAGGTAGTTTTATTCACTTTAACCGTTTTTTAGAATTTATTAATAACTTGACGCCATGCATTAACTTTCCAGTTGAATTTGAAGTCAAAATAATTTACCATTTCCGGACGTTCTGGTTCACCATGACCCTGTTACTTTTAACTTTGCATTTAGTGTATACAGAAAAGACACCAATGCAGAAATGTACATTAATTTTTGTTCATACCATAGCCAACATATAAAGTCTAATGTAATCATCAACATGGTAACGAGAGGGCTTCAGATTTGTGATCCACAGTACATAGACAAGGAAATGGAACATATAAGAGAGGTTTTCACAAGACTGGGTACCCAAAATATTTTATAGACCAAGCGTTTACCAAGGCTAGAAAAACTTTTATAATCCACCAACTGGGAAACATGAATGCAAAAGTAGTCAGTGTATTCTGCTCCCTTATGATCATAGTTTGGAAAGGGTGCAACATTTATTAAAACAGAACAGGAAAAATAGGTTGGATTTAGCTTTTAGGTATAATAGCTCATCAAAATCAAAGTTGATTAGGAATCATGAAAAAGAAAGGAAAAATGACGGGGTTTACGTGGTACCATGTAAAGATTGTAATAAGTGTTAATATGGGTAATCAGGTAGGAGATTGGGTATAAGATTAGAAGAACATAAATGATCATGAATCAGGTAGGATTGGTATAAGATTAGAAGAACATAAATGATCATGAATCAGGTAGGAGATTGGGTATAAGATTAGAAGAACATAAATGATCATGAATCAGGTAGGAGATTGGGTATAAGATTAGAAGAACATAAATGGTCATGAATCAGGTAGGAGATTGGGTATAAGATTAGAAGAACATAAACGGTCATGTAGGATGGAATCAAAATATAGTTCAGTTGCCAGACACACGTTAGAGTTAGGGCATGTAATTGACTGGGAAGGAGCGAAAGTAATCTACAAAGATAGTAATGTATGTAGACGCAGAGTAGTTGAAGGAGTTCTTATTAGTGTTTTAAAAGTGTTTGAGTTTAACAAATCATTTACCCAAGAAGATGCATTTTTAAATTATTGATTCTTAAAACTATAAATATTAGTACCGACATTATTTGCACCACTCCTACTGCCAAGGTTGTCTCTCTTTCTACTGCCCAGGCATGGGAAGGAAGAACCCCCATTGCAGGTGCCAGTACATAAGGTATGTACAAGTGAACAGCCAAACAGACAGAGGAAGTAGTTGAACCACGGCGATTGGCTCGTCTTTTGGCCAGACAGCATTTAAATGAGGGAATAACATGATTGGGATAGTTAGTTTTTGTTGTTATCTCCCTTGGAGACTGTTCTAACGTCTTTTCTGTCCTTCGTGGCTTCATGTATGATGCATTTTTTTTTTAAAAGGAATAATCAGTACGGCTGATGAGGTGTACTGATCAAGTAGACAAAAGCTCCTGTCATATAAGAAATTTTTAATACACACCTTACATAAGTGTGGACTAATATTACTTCTATTAATACTTAAAAATTAGTTATCAGGAAAATAATTTGTTTAGTTTACTACAAAACAGGTAAACAGATATATATATATATATAATATATATATATATATATATATATATATATATTTATATATATATATATATACACATATATATATATATATATATATATATATATATATATTATATATTATATATATATATATATATATATACGAGGTCCATTCAAAAAGTATCCGACCTTGGTCCATAAAGAAAAGAAATTGTACATTTAAAATTTTTTTATTCAATCACCTTCAAAGTACTCCCCTTGGGAGTGCACACACTTTTCCCACCGGTGCTACCACTGCTGGTAACATCTCTGGAATGTTGACATTGGGATGCTGTAAAGCGCTGCTGTCGTTTTTCTCATAATTTCCTCTCTTGACTCAAAACGCTTCCTTTTCAGGGTTGTTTTCAGTTTAGGGAACAGCCAGAAGTCACAAGGTGCCATGTCAGGAGAGTAGGGAGGATGCCGAACAAGTGGAGTGTTGTTTTTGGCCAGATAAGCTTGGATCAAGTGGGCAGAATGAGCAGGTGCATTGTCATGGTGCAGTTGCCAGTTTCGCGCCGCCCACATTTGTGGTCGTTTTCGTCGTACAGCATCTCCAGATAATATTCCTTATTAATTGTTTGTCCTGCTGGTGTGTATTCATGATGCACAATACCATTGGAGTCAAAAAAACATGTCAACATTACCTTGACATTGCTGCGAACCTGTCATGCTTTTTTGGGTCTTGGTGATGTCTGATGCTTCCATTGTGATGACTGAAATTTAGTTTCCGGGTCATATCCGTACACCCATGTCTCATCACCAGTGACGATTGTCTTCATGAAGTCAGAGTCACTGTTAGCACAGCCAAGCAGGTCTTGTGCAATTTCCAGGCGGAGTTGTTTCTGCTGTTCCACCAGCAACTTGGGAACGAATTTAGCAGACACTCGTCGCATGGCCAAATCTTCCTTTAAAATTGTATGAACTGATCCTGTGCTTATTCCTACTTCTTCAGTAATTTCGTTGATGGTTATAAGATGGTCGTCCTCCACTATTCGACGAACATTTTCAACGAATTCTTCGTTTCTGCTGGTGGATGGCCTGCCTGACCGTGGCTTGCTCTCAACTGAGGTTTGTCCTTGCTTGAAGCGATTATACCACTCCTTTATCTGTGTTATTCCCATGGCTTCATTGCCAAAGGTTTGCTTAATCTTCTGGATAGTTTGCATTTGTGTATCACCAAGCTTGTAGCAGAACTTAATGCAGTAGCGCTGCTCGATGCGCTCTGACATGTTGTGTAAGGACAATAATCCGATGAGCTTGTGCTGGACATCTGCACTCTAGCCCTCACACACTAGAGATTTTAAAATTTACACGCATGCGCAGTAAGAGTGCTGTCAACTCCCACAAAACTAATTTGCTGATTGGTGAATTATTTGTCCTTTTATGAACCAAGGTCGGATACTTTTTGAATGTATCTCGTATATATTAATATATATATATATTTATATACTTATATATAATATATATATATATATAGATATATATATATATATATATATATATATATATCTATATATATTATATTATATAATATATATATATACACATACACATATATATTACAGAGAGAGAGAGAACATATGTACAGACAGGCCCCGGGTTACAATGGGTTTGGCTTACGACGTTCCGAGGTTAAGGCACTTCTCAATTATATTCATCAGAGATTATTTCCAGGGTTACGACGCATGTTCCAGGTTACAACGCCTACAAATATGAAATATGACACCAAAAATGCAAAATAATCAATATTTGAAGGTTTTTTTGATGAAAAATGCAATAAGAATGCAGTTTACATAGTTTTCAATGCACCCAAAGCATTAAAAAGGTTTTCTTAGGATATTTTACGATGTTCCGGCTTATGACGATTTTCGGCTTACAACGCTTCTCAAGAACGGAACCCCCATTGTAACCGGGGGGCTGCACAAACACAGAGAGAGAGAGAGAGAGAGAGAGAGAGAGAGAGAGAGAGAGAGAGAGAGAGAGAGAGAGAGAGAGAGAGAGAGAGAGAGACTGTGTTTAAAAATTAGGACTGTAAATTATTATTTTATAAAATGTAGAAGTACCCTTAGAGATATATACATACACTTTTAACACTTCCAGCCAAAATAGAGAGAGAATTACCACTATGACATAAGTTTCTTGTAGAGAGAGAGAGAGAGAGAGAGAGAGAGAGAGAGAGAGAGAGAGCGAGATCCTTATTTAAAAGAGTGAAATGGAAAGACTATTGTATTTTTTTTTAAATGCTATCACATATGAGTTTTGTAATTACAGTTATATTATTATTATTATTATTTGAAAATATTAAACATATACATACATATACCATAAAAATTCTCTCATCTCAGTAAACGAGAGAGAGAGAGAGAGATAGAGAGAGAGAGAGAGAGAGAGAGAGAGAGAGAGAGAGAAATTACATGAACGTTAGTCGGCAACATGGCAACACGCTTCCCCTCCTGTTCCATTACTTTGTGTATTTGACAGCTCTGGACCTCAGCTTAGTATCTGGATCTAAAAGAAAGATGTGGTGTAGAATGGATTTTGCTTTACTCTTACATAGTTTTTTAATTTATAAACTAAAATCTTACTAATTCACTATAATATTTTCTTTAATGAATTGATATTCTTGCTTTTTACATTAATGATTATATTTGAAAATTAGTAAATCATTTAATTATCATACAAAAAAACAATCACATCTCTGTAAGAAGAGAGAGAGAGATGAGGAGAGAGCGAGAGAAGAGAGAGAGAGGAGAGAGAGAGAGAGAGAGAGAGAGAGAGAGAGAGAGAGAGAGAGAGAATTATTATTTTTAGTATTTGATATTTAATCTTATTAAACTTACCAATACAGTATTAGTAATAAGTATTAATATTTGAAAATAAGTGAAAAAATATTGTATCATAAAAATGTATTGTCATGAAAATAACATAAAAATACACTAATTTGAATATTTTTCATCAGAAAAACCTGAGAATAGGCAAATTTTCCACAAATAATGGGTAAATATGGTCCAAAGAAAAATCCGCGAATAGGCAAGTCCATGAATCTCAGGAATGCGAATACAGTGGGTTGACTGTATATACTCGGGATTTTATCATGTATCTCATGTACTAACCTCTTTTCCTCCATCTG